>NW_007578633.1:98782-121661 GCF_000690725.1 Stegastes partitus
AAAAACTGTTAATTAGGTGTGATGAATATGGTAATGGTACAGATATCCATTGGCCAACCCTCTGACTTTTCAGTCTACTGTCAGGAAACACATGCATTCATTTCATTCAAAGCGTAGCTACAATACTGACTGTGACGGTCCTCAGCCATCATGAAGTTGACGTTTATGTTTTTTAATAAAATCCTAATTTATTGTTTATCCCTTATCATTTTGCTTAGAAATATCATCAGTCAAAAGCAATCAGTTATCAACGACCTGCAAAAGCACTTGATGCTAATAATTCTATAATCCAACTGTTTTCCATTTCCTGGTTTGTTGCTTTTGCCATTGACTTTAAACTACAAAAGCCTCCTGATCAGTTCAAACTATCCACAATCTCAGGGCTGAAGACCTGTCCACAATTAGGCTAAGTGAGTCAAAGCACCAACTTCTAGCTGAAACACATGCAGTAAATCAACCTAATCCAGGGGACGGAGGTCCAGCTGAAACCTAAAAGACTGGACAGGCCACATATAATGACCACTCGGACAGATACCAACACCTCATTTCCACAATCCTCTGTATATGTATGTGCATCAACCAAGAGTAAATTCACTCCTATTGGAAAGTCAGATTTCTAGTGTCTTTGGAAACTCTTTCTGTTTTTCTCGTCCAGAATTTTTCTTGAGTCAGTTAAAAACGTTGAACTTTTTCTATCTTTTACATAGAGAGTGTGTACATTAGTGTTTGGGGGAAAAATTGCTAAAAAAAAAAGGCTGTTCGGTTCCTTGACTATGTCCACATTCAAACTGTGTAAATGTAAAATTAAAAATAAACTAGTTTAGCTCATGCATGCTAGATGTGGTACAGATGCACACATGCTGTTCATACATCCTACAGCAAAAACAAGCAGCCTCCTCACTTATTTCTCCTGTCTTTTTGTGTCTGTAATGCTCAATGCACAAATTCCATTAAACTTAATTATAAAAACATAAAATTAGTCTCTTTTGTGGCTTCAGTGAAGGCTCCACCCATCTGTAATGCAAGCAAAAATGGAGACACCAAACAAAACTGTGTACAAACAAAGTGTACTTCTTTGCAGGCAGGCTGGTGCAAACGAGGGTGCTTCAAAAAGTTCTCGGCCTCACCTCCAAACAAGGCATAGCTGTACTACAAAGCCCTGTATTACTGTCCACTACAACTGAAATGTTTGAAGCAATCAAAGAAAAAATAAGAGAAAAGCTTGAAGCTGGCTGCCGTGGCTCCAGGACAATTCATGCGTCCACACAGCACAGGTGGCAGAAGCAGCCACATGTAGCTTTGAACTGTGAATCTGACTCACCTGACCTGCACTGAAATCCCACTTGAGTGGTCACCATTTACTGAGTGGCGATGTTGTCACCTGGATCTGGAGTATCTGGAGGTTAAACATCGGCGGACAAAGTGCATTGCTGTTAAAGGAGTCTTTGTTGAAAATTAACGCAAGAACAAGCTTTTCTCCTGTGACAGGCTGAGAACTTTTAAAAGTATACCTTACAGTAGACAACACTCTAAATGAGTGATCAATAACAAATAGAAGTTTTATCATAGGCAATACAAATCCTCTGAGTGTCTAACTTAAAGCAATGTTGGTTATTTCTACCACATCCTCCTTAGTGAAACAGACATCATTGTACAAACTGTGCTCTCAGACAGTCTGCAAACTTTATATTCATGTCTTACTTTCGGATTTGTATTGCAAGAAGCTGATGAGATGTCCGATGCCTTTCACCATTTCATCCTAACAGAAGCTAGTTGTAAGAATGCACTGTATATCTGACAAGTGGGATGTCTTGTACCAAACAGCATATCTTGACAAACTGAATGTCAGTGCTACAGCATCACATCTGGACCAAGATATTAAACCTGACATGTACCCAAACAGACAGACAGAGAGACTGCAATGTAACTTCTGCTGCATGAAATCATTTGGAAATCATTTCCTATTTGTAAGACTGATGTAGATTTATACTTTTTTTTTTTTTGTTCCATTTCTTTTCTTTTCAAACAACTGAAGTGTTTTCAGAAGGAGCTCTGAGCTGCTGTCATCTTTCCATAGTTGTCTTTGAGTCCAACAATACAATAGGACAAAATGACTAGAAAAAGACACATTGTTATTCCATATGCCTGCCAGCGCTGTAGGCGGGAAAACTTTTAGTCGAGGCTCAGAAGCACAAGTAGAGCATTTAGTTTATAGCTGTAAATTTGGACTTTTCTCTACTTCTTCTTCTTCCAGATTAGTTGGAATTTTTCATATGTGATTTCCTGTACGGTGGATCAGTGGTTAGCGACGTTGCCTCGCAGCTAGGAGGTCGCCAGTTCACGTCTTTGTGAGGACACCCGGGATCTTTTCTGTGTGGCCTCTCCAAAATAAGTAACTTTCGCATCACCAATTCAGTTTTAGGGCACTTTGAACTGTTCTTGTAAAACGAGGAAACGCTGGTGTGTTCAAAACACGTTTCTGTTATGGACTTGAATGGATTAAAAAGAAGAGCTGTATGAGTGGACCTACATTAATACAGCAACATATAGAGACTATGTTCCACAGATGATCCTACAAGTGAAGTTAATGTTTACCATATTTCCAAAAGAAGCCACTATTTAGTAGACGCTAAAATATCAATACTGATATGCTGCTGTTCCAAATCAGTCCCTATAAATTTACATTCCTGTACACACAATAGATGGGGCAGAACTGGACACCCTGCTAACCTAGAACATAGAGGACACATGTAATGAGGGGTTGTATTTTAACCCTAATCATGGCAATTTCCTAAACCTTAACCCAGTATTTTTAATGCCCATACGTAACCAAGCTTCTAACAAGTGTTTCCTGAACCTAAGCCCACAGTTTTTGTGCCTAAAACAAACATGAAACCTGGCAAAAAACCTTAATAATAATAATAATAATACATTTTATTTAATAAGGCGCCTTTCACGGCACTCAAGGTCACCTTACAATAAAAGCAATACAACATACAATGGAACTCAGAAAAAATACAAATACAATTAAAAAACAAAAAAACAAGCAGAACAATAAAACACAGTACTGGGTCAAATGGAGTAGGCAAGTCTGAATAGGTGAGTCTGAAAGTTAATTCTCATACTGATGCTCTCTCGTCCATCACAGGGCGCAAGCCTTCATCCTTTGGGTGAAAATCTGAAAGGACCTGTCCTACCTTTTAACTTGTCGCTTTTTCAGGCGTCTGTGACTTTCAGAGCGGTTGTCCTCTGCTCGCAAGGTTGGTGGTTCGATCCCCCCGCCCCTCCACAGCTGAAGTGTCCTTGAACCCAAAGTTGCTCCCAATGGCAGGCGAGCGCCTTGCATGGCAGCTCTGTCGCCATTGGTGTGTGAAAGTGTGTGAATGAGAAACACACTGTAAAGCTCTTTGAGTGCTGCTAAGGTAGAAAAGCACTATATACTGTAAGTGCAGAACATTTACTATTTCAAACTGGACGCCTTTCCCACCAAATCAGAAATTCTGTTTGTTCCAAAACAAACTTATGATCCCTTAAAAGCGTAGCTGAGAATACTATTTAACTGTACAGGAATCTACAAGGTGTAACAGAACCACAGTCACTTGTCACAGAGAAAGTTCTAATTGGGTGTAAATCAGTCTTATTTGTTGAATCGATGGGACCATAGGGCCTTCAGAGGATTTGCTCAGATGTGGTTCCTCTCCTGCGTTTTCACATTAGTTGAATAAATGCATCAGCGGGGGATTATTAATCATGTCAAAACACTTCTGTTCACTCACTAATGTTCACTTACAAACACGTATCATGTAAAATGTCAGCCTGAGGAAGAAAAAACTGTCCAACTCCAGACCTCTGCCACCTGCTTGTTTGAGTGTAGTGTTGATTAGCAGCTGAGAGAAGAAAGAAAGTTCAAATATTTATTTTTTTTTACAAATTTCTCTTCCCATATTCTTGATTGTACCTCTGGCACGTTGGCACTTTATCCACCCCCGGCGCACACACGACTGCCTACTCACAATGCCAGGCACTCAGTCACAGGGCTGCTCCGCTACCTACCATTACGTCGCGTCATCTGTCACAATTTGGGCGTTTCAAACACCAGTGAATAACCTTGATTGTGAGCAGTTGCAGATGTTTTCTACAAATGGGTCACATCCCAACGGTCGCTCCTAATTAGACCATTGTTGTGCAAAGGAGCAGTTACGCGTATTATTAACAAACCATTACAGTGAGTGCCTTTCATCCATCATAAAAGCCTGCTCTAATTGGGTTTGTAGGCTTTTATTTATCTGATGGACCAGGACGGTCATTATTTTTCCCGTCTTCAAAGCAAATAGATCTTATTAGCATGTTTTGTCGCTGCGCTACGCCGATAATTTGGAGCTGCATCCCGGTTTTGTTTGCTGTTTGTGGGACTCTCAGATTTCTCAGTTTAGATAACCTTTCATTTGATGCACCAGTGGGTTGACGCATTGTTAGGTTTTTTTGTATTTTGGAACTGTAGATAGCTGTAGATTATCCTGCACCTTTCCCCCCTCGCTGCTGCTTTTCTCAGTGTCGACTTCTGTCCCAAAACTAGTCATGCAGGACACGCCGCAGATGCATTATGCTGCGCCTGTGCCTGTCAGCTTAAATATCCTAAGAGACCACCAATAAAAGGAGTGGTGGACCTTTTTAACTGATGAGTTCCACTCTCAAGCCAAATGTACTTTTTTTTTCCCAAGCAAAAATAATGCAGTTCTCTGGAGCGGGTTATCAAGTATAATTAGATCTCTCCGGAAACAAATTATGTGTGTAATACGTTTAGTTGTGTCAGCTGTAAGGTAATAACGGACCTCTCTGGTTTATTACTTCATCACAAAGTTGGAATCTTTTCATTTTAAATTTTAGAGTAATGCTCACATTTGGATCGCTTCTGGAGGGCTGCTACTGTTGTGTGTTATAATGCGATGGATGAGGACTTTGCCCCGGTTTAGCGAGTTCATTCAGTCAAATCAATAAAGAAAAGATTATTGTCAAAATAAATATATAAAAAGCCCAATAGCTAATGCTCTCACAACTCTCGAGCGTTGCTTCATATAAATTCTGCAGTCGGCTTCTCCCCAAGATACTGACGATTGAAGACTCCTTGGAGCTATGTGGGAAAACGTTTAGCATACAGAACTTTAAGGTGACTGGGCCTTGAATATTAATTCTGGATCTCTGCAGTTCTGAGCTGCTCGGTGCCCGTTTTATGTTTCCAAGAACAGACACTGTCCTACTGAAGACCGGATGTCTACGGAGAATTATCCAGTGAGTTACATATGAGACAGACGCTGCCCAGACAGATATAGATTAATATAGATTATTTTTTTTATTTTTTTTTTTTAAACAAATCTTGTTAGCTGAAATAACTTCTTGATAAATGTCTATTTCTTTGTCTAGTGTTATCGGTGCTATAGGTTTGATATGTGCACAATCTGATTACTGCATTGCACATTCAAAAGCCAGATGTCACATGAAGCTAGTTTTGATTTAAACAAGGCGATGCGCCGGGTTTCTGTTGTCGGTCTGGGTTGCATCTCGTGGTGAGGCAGCATGGTTGCATGCACTAACAGATGAATGTGAATGTGCCTCAGGCGCTCCCACGTCATCCATGCATCCACCACAGTGAGGTCCTGATGGATTTTTGTGCAGTTGTTGTACAGAAAAGTGCACACGGAGTCCAAGACATAGTGCAAAGGAAAGCAGTGAAACAGCAGTAGAGGCTAATTTATGTAAATACTCTGACAACTTTGTTTTTAAATTTGTAGATTTTTGGCTCATTTCCTGAACACTTCAGAGTGCAGGAGGGCCAGTAGATTCAAATGGAATGATTTACATGCACACCCAATCGGACCACCGAATTTATACTGTATTCCTAACTTAAGGTGATGAATGAAGTTTGGCATGCTCTTTAGGCTTCTGGTTTGACTGAGTGGACGCTGGCTTTGTCTCTGCTGCAGGGGGACGGTGGAGCGAGCAACATTTGCTGGCAATGGATGGTTGATGTATCTGTGGAGGAACACATTCATCTGCTCTAAGAGAAGCTGTTGCAACACTGATGGGTTGTCTTTACTGTCTTAAAACAGACTATCCCAAGGGACTGAAAGTTTTGAGCTTGTACAACATTTTTTTAATTGTTCACCAAAAGTTTATGGATTAAAACTAATTTATTTTTCCTTTTCTACCTTGAAAGTTGTTCTTTTATGATAAAAGCAAAGTACTAAGGTTGTTTTGCTTCTTTTTTTTTTAATACAAACACCAAAAAAAATGTTAAATATGAGACATTTTTGTACTACTCAGGGTTTCTAGACCAAGTAGATTGACAGCTAAAGGCAACTAAGTCTGGAAATCAAGTAAAATAGCATTCTGATTATTGTTTGATGCTGGTTAGTCAATGTTATGCTTTATTTTTAATAAACTGAAACTTAAGTTGTGTGGACAAATGATACAGTTTACATTTTTGAATGCAAATCACATTACAAATAAGTTGAACTACTCCTGAAAAAGCAACCGAGCTGCCTTAAAAAGATACCTTATTGTCATAGGGTATGCTCATGTCTGGACAACTTAAGATACTTAAGTGGGAGGTTTTACTTTAGGAATTTGGACCCACATGCAGACACAAAGAGGGGAATTTATTACAACAAAAGTGTCTGTGAGGATGGTGGAGGCAAGTTAGCTCGAAGGTGGTTGGCTGGAGAACAGCGTGGAGTGACAAAGGGAGAGCTGAAGGCAGAACACAGGGAACACCGGAGCACAGCAGTGTGAAACACTAGAAGAAGAATCACTGGTAAGGACGTAGAGTCACTGTAGCAGTGAACCACCTGGCACCAGAGCGAGGGGAAGGGCAGGGTCTTACAGAGCAGTTGATGAGCTGAAATGAGTTGTAGGTGCGCCTCGTCAGACTCCCACAGGAAGCCAAACCACACCCTCAGCCACACACTGAGAGGTAATCAGGTAAACAGAAAGAGGGGAATGGGGAAAAGAGCAAAACCAAAACAAAACTGACCCAAAACACAGAACAGAACACCTAAAACTAGCAAAACCAACAGACTTGTTCAGTTTATGCTGAACTAGCATTTAGGTTTGTTGTATGTGAAACGTCTTGCTGGCATCACTAAAAAACTAAAGCTGATCAGATTATTTTTTCAGCTTCTTCTTGGTTACACCAACTTGTTGTTTGAAGTCTAAGAAACTCAGAGGGCTGCACTAGTGAGGTATGTTGAGCTTAAAGCCAGAGTTTTCAGTGTGACAAAGGTAGCTTTCTTTTTACCTGCTAGATCTCCATGGCAACTGATGCTATGGAGCTAGATCTCTATGGTAACTGATGCCGTGGAGCGAGATCTCCATGGTAACTGATGCTGTGGAGCTAGATCTCCATGGCAACTGATGCTGTGGAGCTAGATCTCCATGGTAACTGATGCTGTGGAGCTAGATCTCCATGGTAACTGATGCCGTGGAGCTAACCTGGTCTGGAGCAGGTTATGTTCAAGATCATTTACTGACTATTATTTATGAGTGTTACAGATTCTCAGCTAACGGAATGTGTTTTATCTGCAAACATGCTGAGTTGCACGTTACTAATATCACTGAATGAAGTCATGCAGTTACAGTATCACAAATAAAACCCGACTCAACCAACATTCAAATCCCGCTTACACGTTTTCGCATCAGTAGTAATAATCCTCTAATGTGCAACTTACCAGTACATCTTGTTGATAATGCCGAAATAATATTTGTTCCTCTAATTGATCCAATAAATTAACACTACTCAGCTTAACAGCTTGTGTCAGACAGATTACAAACCACTGCTGTTCCATTACATGTAGCCTTTGCAAAGGAAACACAGACACAACATGCGGCATCCCTGCAGTTACTGCTGGAGGAGGATATTGTGAAAACCAGATAAGATTTATTGCCTGCAGGGTAAAATCACATTTTAATTCCATTAAACACTCTGTTGTCTGCTCAGCGAGTCTCCACAATTACCCGCTCCATCTGCCTCTTGTTCTGTATCCAAATTAATAACTGCTAGTTTGGGGATTTTGTATGGTTTTTCACTGGTTACACAACCTTCTGCAATTAGAAAAAGGATCCACCGCTCCACCACAGAGGCATTCCTTTATACATTCATAGCAGAAGATGCTCCATCGAACAGGCAAGGTCAATTACACGGTGCAGTGATTCAGATGTTCCAGTTACAGCCCAACGTTACTTTTTAATGTACAACAAGCAGGTATTTTTTTTTTTGTCTTCTTGAATACTATTAAAAAGTGGGATGGAAAAGCTTAACAATATGATTTTAAGCTAATTTAATGACACATTTCACATTTGTCCATAAACTGTTTACTTCAACATACATACGGAAGTTGAATTAGCAATTGTCTCGTGTTGATCTCGACTTGTTGATTGGTTGAAGTGAGCTAAAGCTGAAGTAATGCCTGATTTCATAGCAAAAAAATTGAGTCGTGGCAGTTTGTACCATCATGCAGCGGTATGTGACTCGCTAAGAGCCATAGCAGCGTTTAATAGGCAGGAATGTCTGTCTGAGTCCTCATTTACAGTCAAGTGCCAGCTGCATTATACCGCATGTGAGCCAGACAAAATACATGTAAACCATTAGTTACAAGCTCGAGGAGCGAGGAATTTATTAGACACGGTTTTGAACTAAACCTTCACGTAGTCAATCGATTCAGACCGAGTCAATGGAGCCTTGCATTTTTTAGAGTGAACTCCGTCTTGTCTTGCCCATGTGGCTGCAACATCTGAAGAGATCTGTGTATTTACTATTATGAAGCAGTTCACGGATGCGACCCCGTGCGCTATATGAGATGCTCCACACAGCATCAACACAAGTGCGTGATGGAATTCCGATCAAGTAAATGAGCTCAATGTCCGCACACCTTCAATTCACACAAACAGGCTTCTGAAATTCCCATTTATCATGACATTCATTTACAACATTCATGATAAAAACACAGATGAAACAAGTATAGATGAGCTCAACACATGCCAGACCTCGCTGCTCCAAGTGTCTGTGGTTGAAATTTAAAAAAAAAAGAATATTCAAAGGGTTAATATAAAAGCGAGACGTTTAGGAAAACCGGCATAACCTCCAAATGCACTCTCTACGTCAAGTCTGCCGTTGTCTCCTGTCGGCGCTCGAGCAGTTCAGGAGCATCATTACTCAAAAACATAACACACCTTAATGAGGTACCCTATGAATAAATGACCATAATGACTGCAATTAGCTCTGCAGGCAGGCACACACAAACAGCTGTACTGGATTGTCAAGCGAGAGCGTCGTATGAAAGGCAGCGTGTGAGAAATTATCGGAGATAATACAGCTGCATTACTTTTAAACTCTGACAGTGTGGGTTTCAAGTACAGGTCTTTGTTGTTTTTTTTGTTTGATGATGGATAAATCAATACATTTCTTTTTAATTTAATAGCTTGAAAGTGTTCTCCTCTATTAGTTAGAAACACTCATATACTTTAGTTTTCCTTTATATTTCAGTGCATCAATTTACAAAAACCTGCAAACAATGCATAGATGTCATACTGTAAAAATCAACTTTGATGCCACAAACTTCTCAACTTTTCAAGAAATTTGACATTTTTAATTAAACAAATGGAACCTGGATGAGTTATGTACATTTTTGGGTTCATATTGGTAGCAGTTGCCACTTCTTGCAATTTCCCAGATGAGCACAGCTTGATTGGCTGTTTCCTTGATAGCTGCTTCTGTCTCTGCTACTGTATGTGTTCAGTTTGTCCTTCGGGATTTCGCTGATGGTGCAGTGCCACACAATGTGGTTTAACTGCCAGCCAGCCTCGTGTGTGTGTGTGTGTGTGTGTGTGTGTGGAGGTAGAGGAAAACAGTGACAACAGGCTCTTGCAATCTTGTTATAGACTTTCTTTTTTTTAATGTTGATTTATGTCCCTATTACTTTTTCCATTCATCATTTACCTTTTTCTTATCTCATTTAAAAGCTTGATTAGGCCCCTATACACGCACAACAGCAGCAGCAGCAGCAGCAGTAGTTCCTTAATTTGTAATAAGATTGCATCCACAACAAAACTCATTTTTATTTTTCCCTGTCATCCATTGGGACAGATTCTTGTTGGATCACAGTGTGTTGCACGCCAAGAGTCAAACGAGGAAAATGCTTCCAAAGTTTTAGTCTTTGTTTGTAAAAATAAAAAAGATGTGTGAACATACAAGTCAGACAATGAAAATGGCCCTGATCTTTTTATTTTTTACCCAAACTAGGAAACTACATCCAGCTCCTGGATACTCCACCACCCCGTCGATGCACATACAAACACGCAGGTCCTTAATATTATCACTTACAAGCATAATGTATGGACGCTCAGGCTTCCTGTAACATTATAACTGAGCTAATTTAATTGTAATTGAAAAGGTTTTTCACCAGCAGGTCACAACTGTGAGACGATGACCCCGAGGGGAGCGTAGCTATGCAAGTAACTAATGTAAAGACACATATAGAAAGGCAATTTGTAGCTTGGTGTCATGAGCTAATGAATGTGTTTAGATAGGAGGAGCTGGTGTGTAATCAACGTAGGCTGGTGGTCCATCTCTCACATTTGTTTTTGTATAATGGCTGCTGAAAATTAGTAGCCCACAGAGGGAGCAGTCCACCAGGATGTCTCCTGGTAGTCCAGGTGGTCGGTCCAGCTATGAACCTAAATGATGAGATGAAGAGAAGAGAGGGTGGAGACACTGGTGGTGGTGGTGGTGGTGGTGGTGAAGCAGAGTGAGTGGATGACTCACAGAGACTTCATCTAAGACTCCCCGGACATCTAGAAGCTGGTGATGGGAAAAGTGGAGTTGCTCATTAGTAGTCTTGAATAGCCAGGATGACAGAATAATGCTGATATTTAAAGAATATGAACCGACTGGCTTGAATAACACAGGCACAAAGATTATTGTAAGTACAGTGACGCCACTATTGTGAATGAAGTGAGTTTTAGCAGAGAGCATAACGCGACAGGGCTGGCACATATCCACTCATAGAGGAATAAAGGCAAAATAAAGACAGAATGTGAGAGGATGTGATGGTTTTTGACGATGGAGAGGCCGGGCAGCAAACTCTAAAACAGAAACAGTCATTTTCTGTCTTTTTAGGCTGATTGTTTTACCCCTCAACGCCGCTTCCAAAAACAAAGAATAAACGACGACATTGCCATAGACCACAAATAACAACAAAAAAAATGCGGGCAACAAAGTCAAACAAACTCTAATCTTGCAGGTATTTCATAAATTTAAACTAGTTTGGACCACTCCTTAAGCTCTTGGCTATATTTGAAACTTTCACCTGAAAAACATCCTTGAGTTCAGCCTGTAAAAGCTTCACAATTGTATGACTAAAATAAACAACCTTGTGCTCTGTGGATCAGAGACACTGTCGAGAATTTAAAACCCAAAGGTCTCCTTGTTTCTATCTATCTATCTGTCTATCTGTGTCTATCTGTCTATCTATCTTCCTGTCCGTAGAAAATATTTCCCTTTAAGTGATTTATAATCCCTTGATTACACTTCCTGCTAATTTGACTTAAAACATTGCTTCTTATGTATCTTGTGACACTTAATATCTATGACTGGCAACACTTTTTAATTTATATGTTACTGTTTGTTGTTATGGGCTGCACGGTGACTCAGTGGTTGGCACATAGAAGATCCCCGGTTCGCGTCCACCCGAGATCTTTCTGCGTGGAATTTGCATGTTCCCCCCCTGCAGCGTGGGTTCTCTCGAGGTTCTCCGGCTTCCTCCCACACAGTCCAAAAACATGTTGAGGTTAACTGGTGATTCTAAATTGTCCGTAGGTGTGAATGTGAGTGTGCTTGGTTGTCTGTCTCTAAGTGTGGCCCTGTGATAGACTGGTGACCTGTCCAGGTGTCCCCTGCCTTCACCCTGAGTCAGCTGGGATAGACTCCACTTGGCAATAAAATCGTGCAAATTATATATATACGTACAGAATTAATACCTTTTTTAATCCCACTTTAGTTGCCATCCTTGCATTGCAACACTTACAAAGATCCTTCAGACTGGCAGTTATATTTTTACCTATAGTTCCTCTGATGTTAAGTTCTGTACAGGTATCTGGCAGCTTGGACTGGGGAGGAAGTCCCCCATACCATATTTGAAAAACATAGTTGAGGCAGGCTTCTCATTCTGCTCTGTGCTGGCAGTGTTTTCGCTGTTTTGAGTCGAATGTTCCACGGACAGATGGAGTGGCTAGCAGGACAGCTCAGAGCAGCAATGACATGATAGATCCACCCTTAACAACCATCTTGATTCCTCTCTCGCTAATCAGCGTCCTCCCTTGGAGGTGTTCCCATCAGCGTGACTGAATGTGCCATGTCAAAGGTGACAGAAAAAGGCGAGCGTTCCTCCTTTCCTCACTCTTCCAATTTCCCCTCTTCATCTGGTTGTCCTCCAGCCTCCCATTTTGTGGCCAAATGGAGAGTGAAGTGCACACTACCATCTGTGCAGTGGGGGTAGAGGGGAGCTAATAGCTCCTCGCAAGGGATCAAAATCTCATCACTCTTAACCCCATGAGGAAAGCCAAGTCGTAAATGGCCTCCTCAGTTGGACAAACCATTTACTTCCAATGTGTTGCCTCTAAGTAAAGAGGAATGAGGGGGAAGCCCTGCCCTCCAACAGTAAATCTCCAGAGAAGCCAAAATCATTTTTGAAAAGTTCCAATTGTACCCATGCACTGAAGTAGCCTTGTGCCTAAAGGAGAAAAATTAAATGACAGATTCTTCAAAGCTGTCATCAATCTCTAGTTGTCAGAGAAAGCTTTACCGTCACAGCGCTTGCATTTACCAGAATGAGTCGAGGTGTTTGTTGGCAGTGTTTTGTTTTTTTTCACGGTGAAGCAACATGCAGCTTTTTCTGCCACAGAAAATACTTCTCAGTGCTTCCAGTTTTATGGTTGTATTATGATTCTGCTCAAGTCTGACCACCTTTGGTCTCCGGTTGTGTAGTGATGCCTGATGGGGAATCCGGACAGTCTCTTCCCTCAGGAGCAAACATCAAAAAACTACTTATACAATGAGGATGTGGAATTACAGACATAGAGCTTCAGGAGCTGTGCTGCCGAATCGTATTGTGGAAGGAGATAAAAATAGAGCGTGTTGTCAATATTTAAAAGTTCATTCATTTTCATTCCTTTGCTAAAATCTGATGAGTCAAGGACGGAAAAAGATGCTGCCATGTTTTAAACAATAGCCTGGTTGTCTGACATGTAACAAACAAAGAAACAGCAGAAATTTAATACAGGAACAAATACTGTTCATTGTCTTGGAAGCACATTTACTATTAAAAATTACTAGTTTGTTTTTATGTCAGCTTAGTTTTGTGTGCCTACAGATGAATCTGGATTGTAGGCACATGTAGAGAAGCTTCCATTACTGTGATGGCACCCCACTAGTAACCCCACATGTTGAGCGTTAAGTGGCCCAGTGATTGCTAAAGATGGAATAATCAACCTAGAGATGGTGACTCACCCTATATCGGTTGCTGGCTTGTTCCTGTGATTACTAACCAGTATTATAGGGCCTGGAAAGCTTTCCGGTTTCCATTTTTATCAAGTGGATTATTTTTCGTCCTACAAACAATCAAGAACACATTTTTTTTTAAAAACTACGGTGGAAATTCAGAAAGTAGACATGCATCACCACAATCAAACACACTTGTGATTATTGACACACAAGTTAGAAAACGTGTAATTACTGAAACTAAAGTAGGCGCAGCTGGAATTTCTAACTATTATAATTACATGAACATGATTATAAAATTACCAATCTCCAAGTGTTGCACCTTTGGGCTGTCTATATGTTTGCATTGTGGCTACACATGAAAATAAATTCCCAGAGAAACTTAAATACATTATTGTCAGACTCACAAAGATGGTTTACAGAAAGATTAGTGATCTAGTAAAAATCTGTGGAAACACAGCAATCAAGAGGTATAAAACGAGCTTTAGTACCACTAATCAGTGGCCGACCTCCTAAAATGACACCACCTGTAGTTCTAGCACCACAGATTCTAAAGACTAAGACTATAACCTGACTAATTATGCTTCCTGACTGGAATCCCACAGAACACCTTTGGAATATTTTGAAGAAAAAGGTGGAACAACACAACCACTCGAGCAACAAGCAGCAGAAAAAAAAAAAAAGATTTCTGAAGAATAGCAGAACCTCCATCCTTGTGTTGGCCAGGAGGACTGAGTCCGTCATCAGAAATAAAGGTGGACACATGTAGTATTGTCATTAAGGATTGACTGCTGTTGCATTGAGATGCTACTGTGGGGCCTTTTAAAATATGTATATATATCATAAATCTAAAATGTTAGCTTTACTTTTAGCACTTACTGTTCAGATGTATTGCTGTACATACAAATGTAATTATTGTAAGACGACACAGTTTTAATGATTTGACATTTAACTGCTATTGTACAGGGGTTTACTGACTTTAGTCAGGTAACTTAACGTTATTTCCCACACTGGACCCTGGCAGCTGGCGTCACGTATAAACAAGAAGTTTCCAAGATATATGGTTTGGCTAAATTACTTAACATTCACACAGAATTTTTTGATCAGTCAGAGAGGCACAGCTCACTGCCATCAACCCAAACGTCTCTGCTCCCTGTTAGCAACATTTAGGGTTAGAATATTATAAAATAAAGACTAGTCATGACAAGCACGGCTTAGTTTGTGGAAAAAAAACAGACATGATGTCTTGTATAATCGTTAAGTCTAATTAGTAGCATGGAACTTTTATACATCTGTTGGCAATTCTTTATCAGGATGAATGAGAGCATTGTAAGGCCACAGGGAAGAACCTTTAAGGTTTACGATGACATCTTCTTGTTAAGATGAAGCTGAATAAAGCTGAATATTGAACATGAAGACGAGGTTGGCTCATGAATGTTACCAACCGCAGTGATGTTATCATGAGCCCAATCTCATTCATTCCATCTATTGAGATTTAATTGAATAAGTGATTCGTGGAATAGCCTGAATCACACGTGATCCGTTTTATTCGTGTCCTTGTTGATGTTGTGTAAACTTAAAATGAATGTCAACAAGGCTTGCAAATTACCTGACATGCTCCAGAACAACACCAGAGATGAAGATCTGAGGGTTCTTAGGGTCGCATAAATGTATTACCTTCACAGACAAAATTATTAAAGTACCCCGAGGCTGAATCTTTCTAATTTAATGCCCGAGCACATTAGTATGTTTGTGTGTCTTTGTGAATTACAGAAGTTATGTGCAACAAAACTGTACAGCTGCTAGAGACAAAAGGAAGGCGGGTATGGCCATATTTATATATTAAACATGATAATGTCAGAGTTGTTTTCTTCTTCTTGTCTTTAACAGTTCTTGGAAACTGCATCCTCCACCATAACAACACACCAGCTAAATTATTTCATGTTTTATCACTACACATTTTGCTTTTTAGTCTCTGCTGGTTTACAGAGATACCCAACAGCATCCCAGCCTTATCCTGACTACCATCATGATATCGGCTGTCCACCTCACCTTAAGGTTTCCTATGATTACTCTTGTATCCCTCCCTGTAATGACTTGTTATCTCTTCCCAAATTAAACCTAAGGGGAAGAGCAATCAGACAACTTATTTTCTCAGACTCCAGAGAGCTTGACATAATACTCGGTCTGCCTTCCCAGCTGACTCATTTTCCGGAAATCTCTCGGTGAAACCAATTATGCACTGTTGCACTTCTAAGTCCTTCTACCTGTACAGCTGATTGTATCACCACAGGGTTGTTTAAAACAAGTTGAGACGTCAGTTCTGATATTTTGGTTATTTTTTGCATTAAGGTGGGGTATGTTCTCCAAGGGTCACACTCACCTGCACACATTCACAGGGGTCTATTCTGGGTCCTTTATTTTCCATTTATCTGCTCCCACTGGGACACGTTCTTAGAAACTGTAACATTGATTACCGCTGCTGTGCTGTGAACTGTATGTCCCACTTAAGGATATATCCGTCTTTAGGTCTTGCCCAGGGGACTTTAAATGCTGGATGCCTAAAGTCTTAGTGACTCCAAAATAGAAATCCTCTAGCTCACCCCTTGGAGCTCTAGGAACAATCCTCACCCATTATCCACTGGTGCCAAAAAGAGCCTCCAGTGGTTTTCAGTTCATGTCTCTCTTTTCATGCTCAGTTGACAAACATTTTGTTTCCTTCAGCTCAGGCTGATCTCTCAAGTGAAATCCATTCTTTTTCTTTTTCTTTTATCACCTCCAGACTTGACGAGTGTAACATGCTTTAGTCAGTAATCAGCAGCATTAATTATTCTAAAATGCTGCTGCTTAACTCTTTCTATTCAGACTGACCACATTACTCCAATTCTTACTGGTTACCAGTTGGTTTTAGAGTTCACTTTAAGTTTTATTGGTTGCTTTTAAAGTCCTAAACATTCAATCACCGTCTAACATTTGTGATCTTTAAACTCCTTATGAGCCTGATGGCTGTTTGAAATCCTCTGGCAGGAACCTTGTGACTGTTTCCTCAAATCAAAAATCAAATGAAGTTCATTGTCATGTTGCAGTACATACACAGTAGTACAGGCAAGATGAGAGAGCATTTATTCAGGATCCAATAGCTTAAATCAGTTTAAATAAAGAAGTGTTTGCATATCTGGATCAGCAGTTCAGCATTCTGACAGCTTGTGGTATGAAGCTGTTGATCATTCTGGAGGTTCTTCCTTTAATGCTTCGAAAACCTGATGGCAGCAGTTCAAACAGTTCATGGAGAGGGTGTGAGGAGTCCTTACAATGTTCAGTGTCCAGCTCCTGCAGCGGCTCTGGAAACGTTCTTGGACAGAGCCGAGGGAAACTCCGATGACCCTCATGACCAGAAGTGATCAGACTGACTGCATAGTTGGTTTGTGTCTTTTTGTGCTTGTTTTTGCTCATCAGGGTCTGAGATTCATGTAATGGTATAATGATACCAAATGCAGGTTTCAGCTGAACATAGCGCCAAGTTAATGGAATAGAATAGAATAGAATAGAATATACTTTATTCATCCCAGATCTACAAAATTGTTGTAAACAGCAGCATCCAAATACATAGAATCATTTAGAATTCTATAGAATCATTTAGAATTCTATAGAATCATTTAGAATTCTATAGAATCATTTAAAATTCTATGGAATTATTTAGGGTTCTATAGAATCATTTAGAGTTCTATAGAATTATTTAAAATTCCGTAGAATTATTTTGAATTCTTTAGGGTTCTATAGAATTATTTAAAATTGTAGAATAGAATAGAATAGAAGTGATCAGACTGACTGCATAGTTGTTTTGTGTCTTTTTGTGCTTGTTTTGGCTCGTCAGGGTCTGAGATTCATGTAATGGTATAATGATATCAAATGCAGGTTTCAGCTGAACATAGTGCCAAGTTAATGGAATAGAATAGAATAGAATATACTTTATTTATCTCAAACCTGAGAAATTATTGTAAACAGCAGCATCCAACAACACAGAAACAAAGTACAAGAAAATAACAATAATTAAGTCATATGCATCCTGGTGTCCACACACAGCAGGTCCAGGACCCCACTGTCTCCCATGATGTTTGCAGCTGGGACACTGAACTATGGATGAGTTCACAGGCTGCAGCAGCATCAGCTGAGGGGGGTTGGGGGATGGAAACTGCAATCGCCAGGACGTGGGAAAATTGTTCAGCAGATAAAACGGCCGCAAACCGACCGCCAGCAGTTCAACATCCTTCGTGCAGCGCTGCTCTTGAACGTTAACGTGCCAGCATTACACCATCTAGACAAAGGAATTGTCTCTCAAAGGATCTCAGACTGGAAACTTCTTCTTTTAAAATACTACTAAAAAACATACTTTAACATAACACCTTCTTTGAATTGATTTTATTGTGGTTATTATGCAGAGACATTGAAGTACACTTATTATTATTCCTTAGGTTTATTCTTATCATTCTCACGACACGATTTCCAGCCCCTGACTACCCTCGCAGTTTTAAGAAAGTCCATACAAGGTATATATCAAAACAGGAGGCTCAATCAGAAATACTGTGCCATGTCTTTTGTTGAAATGAGTGGGAAGTTGGCTGGACAGCTGCCCCATCTTTAAGGGACTTCATTCAAAGTTTGAATGGGTCACAATAAATAAATAAAATGTGCTTATTTAAATTATATGTATGATTATAGCAGGACATACTGACAAAAGCTGCACTGGCACACTCAACATTTCTTCTGATATTATTATTTTTACAACAATATATATGTATACTTTTTTTAATACAGGAAAAATCTGGAAAATAACTGTTAAAAAATAATTTACAAATTTTCCCAATATTTTCAATATACACAATTTTTCATTCAAGTAATGGCAAATATTCTCATATTTACATTTTATTTATGTTGAAGTACAGTAAAAAAAAAAATTGTCATTTTTATAGTCAAACATTGTAAACCCTCAAATTACCATTTATAAAAATACAGATTGTTGCTGTGGACAACATTTACAGTTGGTTTTCATAATGGTTACTAATAATTTTATATCATTGGTCTCTTGTTGGTTCAGTTTTATCCCCTGTATTATAAAGTCTGAAGTTGAAAGGTTCAGTTTAAACTGTCATGGTCTTAAGTTTAACTCTGTTACTTCCTATATTATTTGGTAAAGATCCCTTTACTTATGTGTTTTACCTCCTCTCTTCGTTTCCATTTCCCTCCTTTTCCTTGATTACTTTCACCTGTTTCTTGTCTCCCCAATCAGCTGAGTGCGTAGCGTCGTCTTTCCCTCGTCATATTTGCCCTCCTGTTCTGCCTCCTGTTTGCAACTCTGCTACCTGCCAAGTTCCCCTCATCTAGTTTGTGAGTTTAGTTTTTGTACAATGTGCATTCACCTCGTGTTTAGTTACCTTATGTTCCTCATGAATTTGTGCACTTTTTGGATTCTTTTCGCTTTAGAGATTAGTTTTTATTGGACTTTGTAAGATCCCGGGATTTTCTTGCTATTTTGTGTTTGCACCCCACCTGATGTCAGGAATTCTGTTAGATTTTATGCTACAACCTGCCTGCATTCTGTGTTTTACCTGAACACTCTCTGACAATAAATAGAGTTCTTTTTAATCGTACTGGTAAGTAAAGTGCAAAATTATCTTGAAGTTGCTTGTTATTTATGTAGTTCCGTAAGATCTTGTAGTTCTGAGAGTTTGTTCGTTGTTTTATATTTATATATAAGAGGATCTTCTCATGTATGAAGACAGACATGGAGAGATGAGGATCATGCTGTTGTTCATTGTAATCTCTTGCCATTTAGTTTTTGTTTTGTTTTTTTGTCTGATGTTATAGGCTCTGACTTATTGGCAAAGAGCAAGTAGACTTGACCAAAGTATCCACCATACGTACCTGTCTGTCTGTGGACCCTACCAAATCAGCTGTTATTTAGAGAGGTAGCAGACAGATTCAATATTTTGAAATCTACCCTTTTTTCTCATCCACATCATACCTGGTCAATGGTCAACACACACTTGGCATTTATTAACCCACAGGATATCAACTGCACATTTCCCAGCTGGGATTCAGGCAACTGGTTTTCCAAACACAATTGTGGATGGATGCCATGTTTGTTTCGTTAAACCACAGCATACCCAAACAGAAAGTGGTTTTATACCCTGATCCTAACTGCATTCCACAAAGTGAGTTATGCACACCTCTGTCATGGAAACGTGAGTCATCACGGACATGATGCAAGGGTCAACATGGGCGGATGTTAGGGGAGAATCCTAGAAGAATCCTAGATGTTCAGCCTGCCCCTAATGGCGCAGTTCATAAAGCCCTAATGGTAAATGGTCCGCACTTAGATAATGTTTTCCATTCACATACCAATGGCGACAGAGCTGCCATGCCAGATGCTGCCTGCCATTAGGAGCAACTTTGGGTTCAGTGTCTTGCTCCACACGTCGACTGTGGAGGGGCGACGGATCGAACCACCAACCTTACAGGACAATCTGTTCTACCACCTGAGCCACAGCCGCCCTTAAATGACACCTTACAGCCAGTCAACAGTCCGTTAACAGAAAAATCAACTCAGCACATGTGGTCATTTCAGCATACTCAAAACAAAATATAGGAGGCTCAAATCTCTTCACATCAAGGATATTGGAAATATCAGTTCAGCAGTCACAGCATGCAGCATTATCCACAACACCTGCTTATATTCTGATGACAGTGCAAAAGAAGATGAATAAACTCCAGTGGACACTGATGACCCCCATCCGCCACAGCATAACAACCATCTAGCTACAGAGACTGTCATGGTCCTGAGTTTTGTTCAGGATCCCTGTCCTTGTCTGTCTCATGTTCTTTTAATTTCTCCTTTTGCCTGTTTTTCCCAGACAGCATCTCTCCCATACAGAGGTTGTGCCAGATTCCCTCCTGAATTAATAATATGCAAAAGTCCCTTTTTAAGACCGTACCTGTAAGCATCACTTTAAATCCTCCTTGAGTCCTTCCTGAGTCCTTCTCCAGTCCTTCAAGAGTATCTCTTGACTTTCTTTTGAGGTATTTGTCAGTACCATCTCCATTTCAGTTGGAGCTTTTTTAAAGTCTTCTTTGAGACTGAAAAAAAAGGCTCAGCTGTGTCCACTGCTGTTCATCAGCAGGCCTATTTGACCATCAACAGATCCATCCATCATCAGCATCATTGCTGCATCACTGCAACGTAAATAACTTCAGTCACTGTGACCTTAGAAATTCTCTTTTGTTATACATTAAATTTAAAATTACATATTACCCTACCACCTACTCTTTATTTTTTTAAGTAAATCTTTGCCAGCTTCCTAATACTTTTGCTTTATCTGGACTATGGTTTCTTTTGTGCCGACTTTCTGATTAAAACTCACCTTTAGTTCGTTTTTCTTTTTTTTTTTTTAAATAACTGTCTCTGGTGTCTGGTGCATTGGAATACTCATCAATCTGCGACATAGATTGGTTTTCTGCCACCCCTCTGAACCACCCTTGACACTTGTAACCCCGTGTGAGGTGATGTACTGTATACACCAGGGTGATGTGAGGCACATAACTGACTGTAAAACATCATCGAAAAACCGTCTACCCCCCTGGAATTCCCTGAGAAAGGATAAACTTAGTAAATATTTCAACAAAAGTGGCCGTCTGTCAAGACTCCTGCTGTGCCTCCAAGTGGCAACTCATTGAAAGTGGGTGATACTAACCCAACAACAACAGCAGGGGATCTCGGAGTATCAGTGGTCCCCAGAGGCAAAGTTACTTCACAGGTGCAAATGTGACCAGTCAACTGCTGCTTGTTTTATTAGGTTATTGGGATGAAGAATGAAAACCTTTTATTTTGGTTGGTTTTGTTTTTCCTTGTTGCCTTTCAATTCATTCTGAGTTTATAACCCATACAGGTCAGTATCTCTTGAAGTTTGTTCGTCTCTTAGGTGTCACCAATTTCCCAATTCTGGCCTCAAAAAGGTTTCAAGTGCAGTTATCTGATGCTCTGCATGGGCATCATACTAATCGTATCTTGATGAGTGATGTTGGAACTTGGCTCTGGACTGGTTCTTTGACATGCTGATGGGCCAGACTGATATTTGCTTCACTGTTGTGGTGTTGAAGGTGAAGTTTGACTGGGGAAGAGTGTAGTTGAAGTTTCTACTCGAGAACTGCTAAATCTCGCCATTTGCTGCAGAACAACAAAAATGGAACAAAACAGTAAAAAGGTAAAGGTTCTCAGGTAATGTCCTCTCCACACCCCTGTCTTTAGCTTTAAAGTTATTTTATTTTATTTTTTTTCATAATTTGTGAGATTGTGACCACTATTGCCAAAACTGTGTTCTATTTTTTTGTTTTTTTTGTAAAAGGCCATTTTAATTCTATTGTACATGTGTTGGTGTGTTCAGGTGAGTTCAGGTAGAAGTGATGCTGTCCCGTGAGTGAATTCTGTACAGACATGAGAAAAGTTACTGATCAGATTTTAACTTAGTAGAGCACAGAGGAAAGGTGAGGTGTGGAGCAAACTGCAGACAAAGTAAATGTTCTGCACATGATACCAGGAAGCAGGTTGCACACAATTATAAAGAATGTACATCCGGTCACCGTTTTCCTGCATGTGTCCTTCTTTTCAGAGTTGTATTTGTTTACAGAGAAATGAAAGTAAGCATGTAGCCCAACACAGTAAAAGCACTTATATTTTATCCCAAATAAACAATAATAGCCATGAACGATATCGTTGGGATCACTTTCAGAGCGATCTCAGATCAACTTCTCTCTGCCTGGATATGTTTTGCCTTTTATATTTGGATGGATACGGAGCTTATACGCAGCTGGAGCACACGGTAGCTGCTCAGTGCTGGTGATTACAGAATGTTAACGTTGGTCAGTGTGGGCGCACACATCTGTATAGAGATCTCTATAGTTATTAGTGTGTACGGGACACAACAGGAAAACTGGTTAATGCCTGACTGTCGGAAGAAAAGAGCGACAAAAACATCGCAGCATATGCGCTGTCCAACGAAAGAAGTCCAATTGAAATGTATTGGTTTGAAATTCGTGCTGGAGAACACAAAAAATTTGTGCAATTCGTGTCACTGGACACAAATCAATAGATTAAGTTTCGTGACTATATCACGAATTGCTGTGAGTCTGGATTGGTTTTGCAGGTTTTTCTAGTTTACTCTCAACTGGTGTTCGCTGAAGCTCAACCCCTGTACCTCGATTGTTGGTTCTTGCTGGCTCTGCTCCACTAACGCCTAACTCATTTTTGAATATTGATGTGACTGGTGAGTGAGTCAC
>NW_007578633.1:121671-123412 GCF_000690725.1 Stegastes partitus
CTGTCCCGTGAGTGAATTCTGTACAGACATGAGAAAAGTTACTGATCAGATTTTAACTTAGCAGGAGTAGAGCACAGTGAGGTGTGGAGCAAACTGCAGACACAGTAAATGTTCTGCAAATGATACCAGGAAGCAGATTGCACACAATTATAAAGAATGTACATCTGGTCACGGTTTTCCTGCATGTGTCCTTTACAGAGTTGTATTCGTTTACAGAGAAATGAAAGTAAGCATGTAGCCCAACACAGTGAAAGCACTTATATTTTATCATATTTATAGACGATAATAGCTATGAACAAAATCATTGGGATCACTTTCAGAGCGATCTCAGATCAGCTTCTCTCTGCCTGGATATGTTTTGCCTTTTATATTTGAATGGATATGGTGGACATGGTAGCTGCTCAGCGCTGGTGATTACAGAATGTTAACGTTGGTCAGTGTGGGCGCACACATCTGTATAGTGATCTCTATAGTTATTAGTGTGGACGAGCCATAACAGGAAAACTGGTTAATGCCTGACTGTTGGAAGAACAGAGCGACAAAAACATCACAGCATATGCGCTGTCCAACGATAGAAGTCTAATTGTAATGGAGGTTACCATGACAATGCACTCTGTGGACAAGGTGTTGTTGAAGACAGAGTGCAGGATTGGACGACAAGGTTAGATCGCCATCGATGATGTCATACTGAGCCGGGGGGCGTGTCGATGACATCACTGCAGAGGACATTTCTCCTTCAGACTGAACTCAAAGATGCTCAGGCCACTTTTAAAGGACGGCCTTGATGATTTTTTGATGATTTGTGAAATTCGTGCTGGAGAACACAAAACATTTGGGCAATTCATGTCCCTGGACACAAATCAATAGACTAAGTTTCACGAATTGCCGTGAGTCTGGGTTGGTTTTGCAGGTTTTTCTAGTTTACTCTCAGCTGGCTCTGCTCTGCTCCACTCATGCCTAACTCATTTTTGAATATTGATGTGACTGGTGAGTGAGTCACTGAAGCTAAACTTCTTAAACTTGTTGCCAGCCTGTAATTTTTCTGTTTGGTTTCTTGCTAAAATTATTGTCTTTAAAAGCTGTTGTCAGCGGCAGTCTAAAGGTTGGTTTGCGTAAAACTTTCTAACCTCTGACCTCTGTGTTTTGGCGATGGCATTGTAGCCTCCAGCTAACACTAGTTCTCTCTACCAATCTCCCTCAGCTCTTAAAACCTGATTCTGTTTCTTTGTACTTTGTCTTGTTGAGAAGCAATTTGTTCTTGAATATATTGTTGTAAAGAGATTCCTTTATATACGAGCACTTCATGTTTGCTTCTCAGACGAGCCATGACTGTAAGCATCAACAAGAAGATGCAAAACCATGCGGTGCAATATCCTGAAAAACATCGATATGCATTGTCTATGAGTAAACTGCATTTTATTTCTTCTGCTGAAGCACCACTGGGTGCTCCCTGTAGGACAGTTTACCTTTGCACAGCCAAAAACCTTAATGACACCTCCAACATGGAAACAGGAACATGACGTGACTGGAAAGGAATAAAACTGTTTTCTTCTTGGTTTCTTTGCTCAAGGTGGTCGTTCTTCAGGCCCCCCACTGTTTTCCTTTTCCACAGAAACAAATTTGAAGGGCAAATTGATGCCAACACTTTTCTCTCTGCTCTTGCCAGGGAAATTTCTTTGTGTTTATTTCAGCCTGTTTATTTCTCCATGTGGTGTAATGTCCACATAATAAAGGGATGGGG
>NW_007578633.1:124578-128754 GCF_000690725.1 Stegastes partitus
CCCCTCAATTAAATGTTTAGAAAATCTGTGTCATGAAACAAAACCTGAAGTCAGAAAGGCTCTCGCTGGATCCCTCTTAAAAATCCCATCTGTAAAAGCTTGAACGGGGATACAGCCAGAATTGATTGGGCTTTTTTTTTTTTTTTTTGGTGAAATTTCCCCAGGGACGATGATTGTATGGTGGCCCCCGAAAGCCACACATGTTGAAAAATACAGAAAACACATTGAGCTGCTAATATGAAAAGATATGGAAAGCATTTCTGTATTTGGTTGTGTTTTCTGTACTTTCCAATCCAAGATTAAACTTGTTTCACACATAACACTCGGGGAAAAACTTTACTCTTGCTGGTGTTAAAAAGAAAATCTGCCATTTCTGTGTGAGTGCCAGCCGAAAAGTCGGAGTCTAAAAATTGAAGGAACTGAGTTGGTGTGTGTCCGTGTGAAAGGAAAAGCAAAGGCGGCGGAGAAAGCTGCTGCTCAGCTGCAATTGACAGTTCAAAGGGTTCAATTTGAAATTGAGCTTGTAATTATCTTATAGGCTTGACAGGCTGTGCTAGAGGGCTGGCTCGCTCTTTCTGTCTCCCACCTTCATTAATACCTCACATATCTACAGTGAGGATCCCGCTCGCTTAATTATCCGGCAGCCAAGCGTTTTATTAAAATCTACAATATCTACTACAATGTTAACACACAATCCCACAGCAAGGAGCCTCTCCCACCGAGATGCAGCGAGGATCAGAATTAAGCTACAGGTGTCTCCATTTAAATTATTCCCTCATCAGCGGAGAAAATACAGATTAAAAATGTCATTATTGTACTCGACAAATCAAGTCATTCATATGTCGTACTTCCCATCACTCATATTAGCAGGTATCTCCAGTGATTAGGTTCTAAGTGGAATTTGTCCTGATAAAAGAATTATGTTCTATTAATTCTATTATATCTTTATAATGGAATTTGCCTTTTGGCTTCGTCTGTTTGTCTGAACGTACTATTCGATAAGCTCGACTGGTTGTGATGTCGAGCTGATCCGAGACTCTCTTGCTTGTAGTTTTTCCACCAAAGTCTGGATTTTGAAGGAATTATTTTATAGAATTAGGAAGATCCTGAATCTTTGGTTCCTGACAAGCGTCACTACGCTGCTGCTGATTGATTCCGCTTGAGGCAATAAAATAATTGCCCATTTCACGTCAGATGCTGATTACCTGAACTGACATAGTCTTGTGCATATCATTAGTCTGCTGATGTCTCTATCAGCCTTTGAAGATGTTTTATAGGCAATGTGTTGCATATTTTGAACAAAAAATAATCATTTAAACAATACCTTAACCAGGAGGCAGTACCATCGTACTGGTAGCTAGCATGTCCTTTGCTGTTTGCTACGAGTTTAAAAGCATGATTTGTGTTTTTGTCGTTGTTGTTTCTGTCACAGGACTGAATAGTTTTCAATCCAACACTCTGATGGCGGTCCTCGCAATCCAAATGTAAAAGCTTATTTTTTAAAACTAATCCAAATGAGGAACGCTTTCACTCACTTCATTACTTCGTCGGCAAAGTCCTTGTTTTGCACCAAAGACGTGAGCGAACGCTGTTCCTCAGATGTTAAGGTGGAAGTTTTGAGCCGAGCTGATGAGGCTTTGCCCTCTGCTACATCCCCGTCTTTGATTTAAGTTGGGATTGTTCTGCTTGGAATAAGCTGAAAAAGATTCTTTTCTGTTCTTGACCCAGTTCCCCGCGCCTCATTATTTTCCAGCTGATGGCTTCAGGATGCTTTTCCTCTTTTGCTCCAGTGTGATTCCACTGATTCTGTTCTGCACTTGCCTCAGTAGACACAGTTCGCATCGCAGTCCTCCACATGTCCAACATCGTCATTTTACAGGATGCAGCTTTTTATATACTGGACTTGGAAACTATGTTTAAATCATCCATGATTCTCCCACAAGTGGAAAAAAAACCTGCTGTTATTCTGCTTCCATTTCTTTTATGATGAACGCTTTCTTTCCATTCATCTCCGTATCTGCTGCTTAAATCTGCATTAACCTTCTACTGGTGTTGTTGCCTCTGTTACTGTGTCATGCTCACTTGCACTGCTGTTTCTTTATTTTAAATATCACAGACACGAGACAGGAGTCTTGATCACTGGGCATCACCAGTTACTCATCGCAGTGATTACTTAGTATGTTTTATTAAAATCTCTTTAAAGCTGGGATAGGCAATATTTTTGTGGCCATCACTGGGTCAAAATTGAACATGAACCTTTCAGCATAACTGGTCTGAGAGAAAATGACTTCTGTTCCTCCTTTTGGCTCCATTTTCTGGCTTTAGAAACTCTGGACTGTGACAGGAGGTTTGTAGCTTGAAGTGTATGTAGGAGAAGCTCAGAGCAGAGACAGGAGAGGGGAGAGCTGCATGGGGGCATATTTTAAAAATTCTATTAAAATGATTTATTTCCATTTCCTAATGTCTGATTACAGCAATTTCATGCCTATACTCAACGTTTCACAATCTCTGAAACACCTGGATGAGTTGACTTTGCCAGTGTTGGCAGTCAGAGGTCATGGTCGGCCTCTGTGGAGGGGGTTGGGGTCTGAAGGATCCTCCTCTCTTAACTCCTGGTGAACTTCCTTTCTGTCAGGTGAACTTTTAGCTTGTTGTTTGCTACATCACATCAAATCAGGTTTATTGTCATGTTGCTGTACATACACAGTAGAACAGGCAAGATTACAGAGCGTTTCTTCAGGATCATTTAATTAGTAAGTTTTGCGGAATGAACATCTGGGATAGGCAAGACACTAAACTCTCACTGTCTCCTGAAGGGGGCGCTGCGTCCATTCACGCCGCCATCACGTTGAACATGGTGAACCTCTTCAGGTCCTGGTAGGTCTTCAGGGACACAAAGACACACATACGATGGTGTGACGATGGTGAAGCTGCAGATGCTGCCCAGAGCTAGCTGTCTGTCTGTCTGCATCCCCTCCAGCTGTATGTCCGTCTGGGATGTTGTCATGNTTTCTCTCTGCTCTTGCCAGGGAAATTTCTTTGTGTTTATTTCAGCCTGTTTATTTCTCCATGTGGTGTAATGTCCACATAATAAAGGGATGGGGGGAGAAAAAGAAAGAGTATGTTTTTTTGACTAAAACTGTATGAATAAGATTCGAACATTGTGCCAAAAGTTCCATTGATTCCCCATCAGTGAGACTGAACAAGCAGTTTGCCCAGGGCCGGTCCTGACCAATGTGGTGCCCTGGGCAAGATTGTAGTTTGCGCCCCCTAGCATCACAGTGAATTTCACTCCTAATTGTCATACAGTAACACAAACTGTATGCATGTATTCAAGCTTTTATTTAAGTATAAACAACACACCAAATGAAACTGAAGAACCAAGTCTTTGCGACACTCCCTGGCTAACTGACGTGTATTCAGGCAAATATTTAACCACAAGCGCCGATGCAGGTCCTCTACCGTCGCCTTCAGACATTAGCGAAGACAGTTCGCTAACGTCTTAGCTGCTAACGTTAGCAGCTAACGTCTTTGCTGCGAACGTTAGCAGCTAAAACGCTAACGTAACGTCTTTTCTCCGAACGTTAGCAGCTAAGACGCTAACGTTTTCGCTCACGTCTTCGCTGCTAACGTTAGCAGCTAAGACGCTACCGTAACGTCTTTGCTGCGAACGTTAGCAGCTAAGACGCTAACGTCTTCGCTAACGTCTTCGCTGCTAATGTTAGCAGCTAAAACGCTCACGTAACATCTTTACTGCAAACGTTAGCAGCTAAAACGCTCACGCAACGTCCTCGCTGCTAACGTTAGCAGCTGAAACGCTCACATAGCGTCTTTACTGCAAACGTTAGCAGCTAAGACACTACCGTAACGTCTTTGCTGCGAACGTTAGCAGCGAAGACGCTAACGTAACGTCTTTGCTGCTAAAGGTAAAGAAACTGCATCTGCGCTTGTTGATAAATACTTGCCTGAATACATGTCAGTTAGCCTGGCAAGCTTGTGGCGCCCCCCTGTGGATGTCGGCGCCCTTAGCATTTGCCTATACTGCCTATGCCTAGGGCCGGCTCTGAGTTTACCAGCACTGACAGGTATGCTGGAATAGGGAAGAAAAAAAAAAACTATCTGTACATATTTCACTGTCATCGGTTTCAATATAAACTTCTTTGTTTCAGTTGAAAA
>NW_007578633.1:132089-159115 GCF_000690725.1 Stegastes partitus
AAATAACATCAATCTTAACATCAAATTAAACAATCAATAACAAAATAGTTTGCACCAAACAATAGTTTCTTAGATTAATAATTACCATGCATATAGCACAAACTTGGTGAATAGCCTAATATTTACAAAATTTACTATATTTTAGGAGATTTCATAACCAGGAAAATCATGATGGCCAGCAATGTCTATATCTGTGTTGTTAAAGGCCGGTTGTGGGGCTGTATATAATATACAACAGTGATGGGAATAAGTTCAGGATTATAGAGTTCTAACCTTCACATAGTTTTGTATTTTTCATAAATACATTCAAATGTTCTCAATGAACCAAACAACCTCTATTCCTTGAAAGATAAAGAAGACATCAGAAATAATATCTATGCTTTATCTCTGAACATTTGTTCCCTAAGACATGGAAGTGTAAAACATCCTATTGGCATAATCAATGTCCTGGTAGTGGTAGACAATATGTGTGTATTGTGAAAGGGGTTTCCGTATTCACTGTTACTAAATCTCCATCTCTGCTTTTCCCCTCACGTCTGCTGACCATGTTTCAGGTCAAACAATCCATCCAACTTAAACGACCATTTAGGAGATTCGTCCCTGCAGTCTGGAACAACCAATATATGTCACAAACCGTTAACAATTACTGCTGGAAATATATAACTGGATTTAGACACTGGGTCTGTTTAGGTGATGGTTTGATTGTTTAAGTGATGATTTGATTGAACAGCGCTGATAATAATCAGGCCTGGATGTCTCCAGTCCAGTCGTGTCCACTTATCGATGCAATTTAACATTTATCTGGATCTAGCAGACATGGGGGCAGAGAGTTTTTCACACAGGCCCAGTTGATATCAGATAAACCGCTTGCTTTAGTACATGGAACTGAACTGAACTGAAATTTGTGTTATTATTCACATAAAAATGAAATAAATCAAGACAAGGTGTTTGTCACAGCACTGTCAGCTGGTAAATGTATTGCTAAATGTTCACCTTGAACTGAAGTACAGTCGTGACTCGATAATCCGACCCTTAACAATCCTAAACCTTGCTTTGCGACAGGTTTTTAGGAAAAACGATCGGAACCCATGAAAAATAGCCTTAACACACCAACAGCCTTGAATTCTGACTCCGACATGACATTTTATGTCACAAATCAGGATAACGGCATATTATCTGACTTAACAATCCAACAGATTGGCTACGTTCAGACTGCAGGACTTAATGCTCAATTTGAATTTTTTTGTGAGTTCGTTCACATTTCCAATTAAATGCGACTTGTATGTGATCTACTGTGTGAACTTCATACGACCCAAAAGTGTCCCGCATGCGCAGAAGAGGACACAACGACGTCACACGCAGCGAGCGTGTTCAGTGTTTATGGAAGTAAACACGCATGTTAACGGTATCCGCCACTCCCCCATCGCCGCCGATGTTGGAAACAAAACTGTGACTGCTAACTAAACTGGTATCAGCAGCCCAGTACTGCCTGTGCATTCCGGCCACTTCCACCCCATCGGAGGACTATTCTGATATTTGTCATAAATTGAGCCCAGAAGGTGCTATTCAGAGACGGTCTCAGTCATCAGAAATTGCTTAAGAAGAAAACTGTCTCCTCTCACATTTCTCAACATTTCTTTAGTAAACCTACTTTAGTAAACTGTTACAACCCAGCTTGAGGAAAGGGAAAAGGGAAAGTAACAGAACCAGATGTAATTGGTTTTAATAGTAACAATTATTTATTCACAGGAGTTTCGTGACACAAAAACTGAGGAAACAGGGCTTAACGGTGCTCTTTAACTTAAACACCCAAACAAGCTCTTATAACTAAAACTTGCTGCCAAACAAAACAAAGAAAAAAACCAACTGAATAACGAAAAGGGTTCAAAATCAAGGTATATCAAATCAGAACCTACTTTACTGGAAATAAAAAAAACAATCCCTACCGAGCCCTGTTCCAGAACAGCTTTAGGAAAAGAAAGTGCCTTTACATAACAGAAAAGTTTTCCTGTGAAATCAGCCACCCCGTCAATTTGGACTCCTCCACTTAAATAGGACGCTGTCATCTTGTTGGCGGGTCTTGATTGGAAGTCCCTCGTGATTGGCCTGGCTCCGCCCATGTGTCCTGGCCCAATCCACCACCACCAACGGCACACTGAAATCTCCACAAAAAAAAGGGAAAAGACGCAAAGAAGGAAGGAAGGGCCGGCAGCCAAAACAAAACACATTCTTCCTGGGGTCTCTGTGTTTGAGGGCTGCATCTGGCCAGAACTCTGTGAAAAGTCACTCAGGCTTCAATCATGTTACGTTTAGTCATGAAAGCTCACTAAAAAAAAAGATATAACTTTACACTAACGACATTTTTCTTCTCATTATGTAAATAATAATGCAGCTAAGGTTTCATATTCTACATTCACCACTACATTCGCACTGGAGTTTTTTTTTTCTTTTGTACATGAATGACTGTCATCAAGATCAAAACACTTCTAATGAAGTGCTGTATATTGTAGGTGCTAATGCATCAACAGTGTGACCCAGTGTAACATAGCAAGCACAGTCTAAAACAGAATGATCACAGCACACCTAACTTAACAACAATAAACTGAAAATAAATGCGTTTTCAGTGTAACAAAAAAATCCACAAAAAGAGAGTGAGGAGGGGCAGAGCCACGGGGTGACTCATGGTGTCACAGTCTGGCTATCCCACACAGCCCATAATGAAGCTCATCAGAAGAACTTTAGCTGCATCCAGTAACTACTAGTCTCTGGCAGAACTGTTCTGCAAAACTATTTCTCTTTTGTTCCAATACAGATGCAACAACAGCACACTCAGACACATACAAGTAGTTCTGATCAAGCAGAACATGTTTGCACTAATTTTGTAGCAATTCAAATACCTTATATTACTCATATTATTTTTTATTTTGTGATTTGCAAGGTGGTTGAGCCTGAGCAAAACAACACTATGCTGGACATAGGTGTCTAATGTGTACCTATGTTATGTAATTCCAATTGCAATAATCTCATGAGCTTTACCAGCATTTCAAAAATTATAAATTAACGGTTGCAGGTTTTAATCAGTTGGCCTATATGTGCCCAGAAAGACCTCAACAAAAAAAGAAAAAAGTACCCAAAGAAATGACAATTGGGCTTACAGCGATTTACAAAAAAAAAAAAATTAAAATTAATGAGGCATTGTTCCATCCCAATCAGAGTAATCGTCCCAGCCTGGCCACCCATTCACCATGGATCTGGCTCTGCCTCTGTGTGGGAGGGAGGATGATGGTGCAGCTGCACTGACAGACAGTAAGTGGTGATCAGTGCAGGGCTCCCAAGCCTCGTTCCTGTGCTTTACTTCCCAACTGCTGCATAAGGTGAAGGAGGTTAACCCTAAAGTTCAAGTTCAAGCATTAACCTCGGCCCTGAAAAAGAAGATCTTGTCTGTGCTTACTGGCCACGCGTGGTCTGAAGGCTGAAACAGGAAAGGTTAACATCCACACTGCCATGGCACCTCATCTCCACCCAGCAACACACACACACTCACTACGCAGCATCAAGACGTGAAGCACTGCATCTATAGAGAAAGTGTAGCATGAGCATGTTTGACAGAGAAAGACGAGCAGGGAGAGATTCATCTGTGCTCAGAGTCTAAAAAACAGTGACTGCAGTTACAGGTGCAAAATGGCGTAAAATAGACTTGAAGCCTAAACATGAAGCTCAGGTTGCAGGAAAGTGTGTACACAGTGCTTGACAGGAAAGCCATTACACAAGCAGTGTAGACAACTGTAGACTACCACAGCAGCCTGTCGTGGTTGATTCATGACAAGACACCCAGAATTCTGAAGTTTTTCTTATTTATGGCATAGGGGGGAAAAAAAATAAAAAAAATATGCAGTGTTAAGTAATGAGGCCTTACAGAATGGCTCCACTTAAAACACCTTTTAATTTATGAATTTGTTAATTTTGGCAACTATATTTAAAGATCTTTTTATGATTCCCTGTGTATTCTGAGCTTCGCCAACTGCTCAGTTTTCAATGACAATCAAGAAAACCCCACAGATACATACAACACTGGCAACATATACTCATATTAATAGTTGTTGCTAAATGTCACAGTCATCAAATTAATAATAATAATAATAATAATAATAAAAAAATTAAAAGGATTTAAAAATAAAAATTCTAAACTAATATCTCCACTTGTTTCCAACTGAATGTTGATTTAGTTGTAGTTCTACAGTAGTTCTAATATATCTATAAGTTATTTGATTCTTCATAAAGACTGGACTGCCACAGATCCTTCAAAGGACCGTCTCAGGGCTGAAAACTCACTCAAGTGTTGTGTTAATTTTCTTGACACTTGTTATCATCATTTTGTCAGCTAAAGAGAACAAAAGAATAAATACAAAGCAACACCACAATGAGACTTAAAACACTGATGAATTATTTTAATGAGGCACTTCCCAGCCAGCAGATGAGTTTAAATCAGCTTCAGAAAATAACATGTGATGTAATTAATGCAAGAATGTCAATAAATAGGTTTTTTTTTGATTGTCTTGAAGAATGTGAAAGTGTTCCTACTTTTCATTGTTCTACCACTTCCACGGGCAGCAGATCAGTTTATGGTACAGCACTGCCACTAGGTAGGTAGGTCAGGTGTTCCTGGGGTTAAAGGCTTCACTTGCTGGTCATTGTGGCCAAATAGCTTCACCTGACCATAGAGCCTTCCTCCAGAAGGACTTTTCAGTGTCCATATGATCAGCAGCAAACTTCACTTGAGCTTCAAGGTGTCATTTGTGCAGAAAGTGCTTCCGTCACACACGGCAGCCTCTCAGCCCATGACGATGTCAAACACGCTCGACTGTGGACACCTGTGTTCCAGCAGCTTCTGGTTTACTGCAGACCTGCCTTGTGGTGATTCTGGGTTGACTCTTGATCATTCAGCTGTCACTCAGCAACAGGCCCGAGCTGATAAGACTCGGGTTTAGGATCTAAACGCAGGACTCAATAGAGAAAGTGAACAAAAATATTTATTCACAAAAGGGTAAAATACAACACAAAAACTCAACAGATCTAGAAAACCTCTCTTTAGGTTGCTGGACAGAAAAAACACCCAAACAAAAAAACTCACAGCCAAAGCTGGAGAACAAATGGCACAGCAACAGTACAAGAACATGACACACTGGCACAGGACAAAGTGAGACTCAAACATTAAATACACAGGTGAGGTGATGGGGAACAGGTGGACACAATTAGGGCAGAGCTAGTAATCAAGACAACAGGAAGTAGAGCTGACAGAAATAACATGGAAACAAGACTACAAAATAAAAGCTGCCAACAGAAACAGGAAGATCAGAATCAGCTTTAATGGTCAAGTATGTACACAACATACATGAAATTTGGCTCCGGCTGTTGGTGTCGCCCCAGGAATGAGCAAGGAAAATAATAACAATAAAGTAGAATAACTATAGAAAGAGAAAAAATAAAAATAGAAATAAATAATCATAATAATGATAAAATAAGATAAGATAAATATATACAAGAACACACACATCTAGCATAAAAAAAATATATGTACAGTGATGCAGATGACAGAAACAAAAGTCTAACTTGACCCCAGAGTGAACCATGAGCCGAGTGTTTTCTAGAAGACCTGGAATAAATCTATGAAACAACCAAAATACATGATTTTATTATTATTTATTTTTTGGTGACAATGATGCATGTGTTTCAATCATTCCATCTGCAAAAGTTAAGGGCTGTAGGAGTCACTGATGTACATGATCTTTACAAGTGCATGTACACTTCTCACAGCTGTAGTTGTTCTTTTGATTTGTTTGTTTTTAGTAACATAAGCTCTGCATTTTGTGACTGCACATGTGTAAACTATAGCGGCGGCGCTACACTAAGGCATTAAAGCAGAAGGACCAGCTCATTAAGGGCATCACGACCCTCAAGTAAGCTGTGCGCTGTTTTGAGGAGAGCTTTTCAGCTTGGCATCACACTGTTTCCCATCTGCCGTAGTGCAAGAAACATCCTTCTTGGTTTTTTGGCCCAAGTAAGAACAAAGTGCTGACAAATGATCATACATAAGCCAAAACTGTGCCAATTAGCCGGCTCCCCAGTGGACATCAAATGTCAAGCATCAAGTGACAAAGTTAGAGAACAAGCTGTCTTTGGTTCAGTGGCGACTGCCTGTGAGAGTTCTATTAATGTTGATTAGTCAATCACAGGCAACTAAAGGGGATTAGGCCTGTGTCTACTCAGTCAGCCCCACAGATTATTAACAATTACCTCAGAGAGCTCAGCTGAGACCAGAAACAGATTGTGTGGCAGATACCTTATCAGCTTCACATATTAAAAAAACAAAACAATATTGTTTAACGTTAGATAAGAGCTACTGCATCAGAATCAGAAACAGTTGATTGATCCCTGAGGGGAAAGTCCTTACATGCTTATAGATATGTTGAGGTTAAACATGTTCAGCTGTTCTGCAACACGGTCCACAGAAGATCATCTCCTGTAACTTTAACTCATATTTAAATCTGTGTCGACTGGTTTTACTTCTGTATGTCGTTATGCCAAAAAAAAGCATAATTTGTTTGTTTTTGGTTTAGTTTTCTTTGCAGGCATATAATACGGAAGTGAGATACTTTCGCCAAACAGAAACTTCAACATCTCAATACCCCGCAGTTGAACAGACGGCAGGAGCCTGAATGAAAATAATATGCACACAACAAACCATCTGGTTCTTTGTTTACCATTTTGTCAAAGATCCAAGTGCTGAGTACTTAATCAGGTGAATGAGTCCATACTGAGAACTGGCTGTTAAAGAGAGAGAAAGGAAGCATGTATGGATGAATCTAATATCAAGTGGTTTTGTTTTGGTTTCCACCGTAGCCAAACCCTTAAGGCACATTGGTATGTGTATGTGAATGCAATATGAGCGGCTGTGGGTCAGGTGGAGGAGCGGGTTGACCGCTGACCACAGGGTTGGTGGTTTAAAAAGGATGTGCGTCATTTTACACTGCAAAGATCCATTGCATGTGGCACACAATAAGAGCAGGTGGTGCACTGATGGATGAAGTCGTACTGTTGTGGTGGAAGTTAGAGAGGCAAGGATGACTAGATGAACCAGGGCACGAATGTATTGTTGGGTCCATATTGACCTTCATTATAGAGCAGCTTAATTATTCTCCGAGGTACCCACAAATCAATCAATACGCCAGGTCTCACATGGCAACAACTTGGATTATTTATTAATTGCTAGCTTTTAAGAAAGAAAGAAAGAAAAGTCAGGTTGTTAAATTTTCAAGTCTCATTTTCTCCGTTTTTTTATGACAGTAGGTAAAACATCTTTCGATTTCTGATTGCTGGTCAGACATCAAAATAAATCTGAATATCTTAACGTGGGCTTCAGGGAATAACGAACAGCTTGTTTCCTTTTTTTTTCTTACATTTTAGAATCAATTATTAAATAAACCAAATGTCAGATGTATAGATAATAAAGCAAATTATTAGATGCAGATTTATGGTACTTCTATGATGGAATTAAATGACTTAGCCTGAGGTTTTCTGTATGTTAATTACAGAAAAAAATCGATGTGATTAGACGAGCTTTACAACTAACGAGCTCAGCAGTTTAGCTCGTGACAGGGTCCCCATATGGGACCACAGACATTGTACTGATATTCTGCTTTAGTTATACAAACTCGTGATAAACATCTTTATAAAATGTGATGTTATGAGTGATAATGTTTTGCATTAAAACTTTATATTTAAACTGAAAAATATGCATGTTAGTGCAGAGTCTGACGAAGCAGTTCCATTGATGCCAAGATCATTGTTTTATGGGGCCCTGACACTAACAGTCTTTAAACAACAAGAACGTGGAGGGGGAATGACTTTCTTTATTAATACTTAGTAATTATGCAGTGATATCTGGAGTGTAATGACAAAGATTTCAGATGATTTCAACATGAATTCCATTAAAGAGACATGCAGTGGAGCAGAATGTGCAGCAGTCCAAGTATTTAGTCATAAGAAGCTCAGAGAAGTCTTTCATCACTGTTCCTCCTTCATGCATGTTGAAAGTATATATGATGAAACTTTACTAGCATTTTTAGCAAGTAATTTCCATGGACATACGGATATATTAAACACGACGTGGGCTATCCCAATATGGGTCACCGTTCGTCTCAGTTTCCTTGCTTCTACACTTCCTACTTTTGTGCTCAGTGTCTTTCGTTCTTTTACCGCACAACGCCTAGTTGTGAAAAGCACAAGTTTGGAGTCACTGCTTCCCCTACCCCACCACTAAACAGCAACCTGATCTGGAAGCTGCTAAATGTATACTCCAGAAATGGTCTAACAGAGCCAAGAACTGTGAGTATTTAGGAAAATATAAACATGTAAATTAAGTTCAGATGCCATGATGGAGGAAATTCAAGGTGGACAGAATGTTTGGTGTCCTGTTCAAGCACCTGAACACAGCAGAAGATGCCAGACACTACATTAATACCAAAACTATGTTCTGCAGTGTGTAAAAGCAAAAACTAAAAATGTAGCAGATGACATGGGAATCAGAATGAAGGGAAGGTATAGCTAGACAAGACCCAATGCTCAGGTAGCTACCAGTGGAAGCAGGTTACCATCGATTGGCAGCATCACTTAGTTCCTGGAGCACGGGGCAACCATTATAAAGCAAGTTGTCCACTAATCATAAGGTTGGAGGTTTGATCCCTGGCCTCTCCATGTGTTGAAGTGTCCTTGGGCAAAACTCCTGATGCACCTTACAAGGCAGCTCTGCCACACTGTACCTAGCTAAGGTTAAAAGGTAATATCCATCCATCCATCCATCCATCCATCCATTATCTATACACTGCTTAATCTTCAGTAGGGTCGCGGGGGGCTGGAGCCTATCCCACCTGGCAGCCCTAAAAGGTAATATATAAAACCATTTTCCATGAGGAAGCAACACACATGGCCACTCCAATCACATCAAAATGAGAGAGAAGCTCATCTCCAACAAACCCAAATTGGACGACTGCACACAACCAATATATCATATTTGATTTTTGAAAATAGTTACAGCCTTGATGTAAAATATGTTGCATCTGAACTAAACAAAATTCTACGGGGGGTGAACCATCACTGCTGAATGAAGGCTAGCCACCTTTACTCTGAAATCGGTGCAAAGCATACAACAGCGTTACCTTGGGAACCGGAGCCTGGGATGTCAAACCTGCCAGCTACAAACTGATGGGCAACGAGCAAATCATTCTGTTATGTGGACCGGGCTTCAGAATCCTAGCAAGTTTGAACCAAAACAAGACTTCACAGAATCCTCTCAAGCCGAAGAACAGTGATGTGTTCGTCTGCGTAGTGTTAAAACTCTACGTGTGCTGAGCAAAGGTTACACAGTGCTGTCTCTCTCACACACAGGCTGCCTCTCACTTCCCCACTCGTACCTCTCTGACTCAATCTACCAGCTTCACAGTGGCAACGTTATGTAGCTCCTCTATTTAAGTCCTCTTCCCTCTAACTGATGTTTTCAGACTTCATTAAGAATTAGTTGGCAGTACTAGTAGTTAATAACCCCGGTCCAAGCTCTGAGGCTCAGCCGGTCATAGCTCAATGTGGTTGAAACAGCATACAAACATCATCGGTGTCTAGATAAACTGTCTAGTTAGTAAACATTAATCCACGCCCTGCAGCCATAAGAATCCTGTGATGAGTAATAGTGATTACACACACACACATACGCACGAATGAGACGCTGCACACATTCATGTGATGAATATCTTCTGAAATGTTTCATTAACAGTGATGCACTTTCTATTCAAAGCCATCACTCAGCAGCTCTTTCAACTACTGATCATGTTGTCTGATGATGCCTGTTTACATATTCCTCTCCTTCTGCTCCTGATGCTGTCAGTGACCGATTCGTCAATTTCACGAGTACTCGGCCTGCCTCAAATAAAAATGCGTAAACTTCCAGAGTCAGTGTGAAACAAATGCACGGTCGTTTCAATACCATCCACCTCCTTCACATAAGTGTACATTTTGTGTCCTGAGTGAGCTGTTTAACACCTGTTGTGGGTATCTCATTGAGCTCTACAGTTAAATTTGCTGATGTTAAAATGAACATTCCTCGTCAGGTATGCACCGCTAACTGAGTGTACACCAGCCTAGTTAGGCCCAGCAGCTGCGACACAAAGTCTACCAGCTATCTCTACCAACAACAAAACAGCAAAGTTACTGTTGAGCTGCTAACTCTCCAAGGAGAGCAAAGAAGCAACCTGCCTCATCTGAATATTGCACAGCAAAGAATACACTTACCGTCTTAACCACAATTCTCCCCAGGCTGCTCAGTGATATCCAAATCAATTGAACCACCAGCTGTCTAACCAGCACACCTAAGAGTACTCATCGGCTTTGTAGATGGGTAACTGGGCATACGTTGCTGGTGAAACAACAGGGTACAAGGCTAAGCACAGGTAAGCTCGGTAATGCATCTTTTGTTTTCACTAAATATGGATGTTCATGCCCTCATGCTATTAACTTCTAGTAACTCCAAAATCCTTCAACTTGGCTATTGATATCATAATTATGGTTGTAGTTATTAATTTAATGATTAATAAGAGTTCCAAATTGACAGTGTGGTGTGTTTTAAGAGACTGATTTATGAGATTGAACTTTTGATTAGTTACAGATGGTACCCCAATGACTTTAATTAGACTAACTCATGGAGTGTGATTTAATAACCTGGTTGCACCTACACTGTTAATGATTCAGTGAATACACCCATGTTAACTGGTGATGATACCAACTCAACACAAATCAGTCCTCAAAAACAAATAATTGCCTTACATAGCAAAAAAAACAAGGTGTTATGAAGAAGGTGGGATTTGTGTGACTCTAGTGCATGATTGGAAGAGGTGACGTAAGCCATGGTAGGGTACATTAAGGGTAACTTAAAGGAGGGGAGGGTAGCATAAGGAAAGGAGGGGAAAAAAAGTATAGCTTTAAATATATATAAGAGTACATAGGGGCAAGTTTAAATGGATGTAAGATAATAGTTAGACAGGATGAGATAAGAATAGAATATTCAGGAATAGACAGGTATTTGAAATGAACCCAAAAATAATGGGGGAGGTAGAAGGCTTCCTCAGGCATAATGCCTATCGTGTAGGGCTGGAAGATGTGTGCAGATTACACCATTAAAGCCGAGTGAGATGCAAACTATACTTCACTCAGCTAGATTTACTTATATGTTGGGTTCATCAGATAGGCAACTTTACTGTATATACCATATCTCGCTAAAGTGGTATCCTCTCTACAGAAGACAAACCTGATGTTGTGGGTTTCAACGCCATTGATCATGGAGGCCATTGTGGGATGGTGGAAACCCTTGATGCCATTGTGTTATGATGCTTCTGACCTGGGATGGAAGAGGAAAAACGGAAATGCATAGTGAATTACTTTCACAACACAATTACATCTGTTGTTAAATGAGGTGTGTCAGAAAATTTCCAGGACTGGAGTCACAAAAGATATATTTGAAACCCAAACTACAAACTAGGAGTTTTCCCCTTCAGACGATCAACCAGCACGTCTACAAAGAGATCCTGCAGCATTTGCTTCGTTCAGTGAAGAGGCGAGAGTTGTGGCAGGACAAGTCGTGGCTGCTCACAACGCCCTGAGCATCCGACAGTTCCTGGCTGAGAAGAACATCTCCGTGCTGGAGCAACCTCCCTCCTCACCCCACCTGGCTCCGTGGGATTTTTTTCTCTTCCCCAAGCTCAAAGGGGTCATCAAGGGGACCAGTTTTGAAGACGTGGACGACATCCAGATGGCTGTGATGACGGAGCTGCAGAGGATCCTGGAAGATTCCTTCCAGGAGTGCATGGCGGCGTGGCAGAGAAGGCTGGAAAGTATGTTATACTCCAGGGGGATTACTTGGAAGGGGAAAACTTGTAGTTTGTAGTTTGGGTTTGAAATATATTTTTTGTGACGCCAGTCCTGAAGGTTTTCTGACACACCTCATATCATCATGTCAGTTTCGCTTTCAACTGAAGTGTTAATGGCTCCTTAAGGATATAAGTATCCGGAACTCCCAACTAGTCAGTCAGAACTGATGAAGCCTCTTGGATGAGAGATGAAACGTCTTCAAGGATCTCAAGCAAATCCAGTTGCTACAATTAAACTACAAGAATTACCATGACCTGGATGACTGAGAATATTCACAGACATAAATGGATAGAAGTCTCTTATGGATAAATCCAAAAAATGTCATCAAGATCACTGACTGCATCTTGCAAATGAAAGGTTCATGACAGTCCAACAGCAAGAGTTTCTTAATCAGGTAAGAACAACTTCTCATGCCATTTGTGTCTTTCTTTCCATGAGATCAACTATAATGTCTGGTCTGGGAACAATAGGATGAGCAGAGTTATTCATAATGAATGATGGCAAAAATGAATGGAAGGTTCAAAGTGATATTGTAAATATTTGTATATTTAATACTGTTCTGTCTTGACCTAGAAGTATCAAGGTTAAGTATCACCTTCCAGGATGTGATACGCCTACTAATTGGGACAGCTTCCTTCAAGCAACTCTTTTTGTGCTAAGAAAACAGACACAGTTAGCTTTTTTTAAAATTTTCTTTAATGTGTTGATTTATAGCCAGATATCCTTCAAAGGTTGAGTTTGAGTTGTGTCAAAGAATACTGCATAGTTGTACTGTATGTTGAAATCATGATGTTTGAGTACATGATTGCTGCAAGTCACCTATCTAATGTACTAAAATGGCAGCAATCATGTATATTTCTTGTTGTGACAGGCAACATGATTTGGTAATGCAACTAAACATAAGACAGGATCAGAGAAAGGTGGAGGAGAACTCCATGCTGGGGCCATTTTATAACAACAGAAGGGAAAAGTGCAGACCTGTCAAAGAACAGTCAGCACACAGTAAACACTGACCAACAGTGCAGTACCAACACTGAGCTAACACCACACACCTCCACAAACGGCAAACTGGCTCCCTGTCTACTGCTTCACTTTCCCAGCATTATTGATCTGCCCCTCAGTCCGTACTGTACCAGCGTACTTCTGCACCTGAAATGTTGGCGTATTCTAATGTGGAGCCAAATGCATCGTCAGCTACTCATGGACTCTATAGTACAGCCTAACACACTGGAAACTGGTAATAGTAGACTTGTTTTGTTGATAGCTGATGGTCTATTATTGTTAGTATTTCTCACCACATTTCCCTGACTAACAACATTTAATTTCTTTACAGATCATAAATGCATACCTCACCACTACACTAAGGAATTTCAGCAGAGCAGGCAAATAGGGACGTTTGATTGACTCCTATCAAGTGACTGCCATTTGGCAAGGGAATTACAAAGGCTTGAGAAAGGTAAGTGATTAGAAATGCAATCACACTGTGGATAATCAGGAGGTATTCAGCACCATTGTACTATATTGCATCATTGGAAGTGGACCATTTGGATTAGGATGTCATGGAGGGAGCTGTTTGTGATCAGAGCCATTGAACAATGACTGTAAAGGGCCTTGGCCGTCCTCAAAATACACATAAATCATTGATTAAATTGTTCGTTATGTACCCATTACTACACTGTCTAGCCAATTTGTCTACAACCGAAACACTCTACCTGGATTCATTTGGACTGCGGCACTGAAGAAAAGCACTGATGTGACGAGGTAGGGAAGGGTCCATTGATTTTGAGTGAGTGGTATGTTTTAGTAATTCATGAGTTCTACTAAACAGGGCTTTCAGCTGAGACAACCACGCCTCAGCTGCTTCCTCTGGTAATGTGAAAGCTGGCCTCGCCCACATCGACAAGAACTTTATGTAGTGTCGTGTGTAAAGTCCGCGATTGGGATTTTTGTCTTTCATCTGTTCAGATAAACACAACAGGGAATTTGTTAAGCTTCCATGTATCTTCAGCTTATTTATCGGTAAAGCTAGCTGATGTTAATTTAAAAGAGGAAATGGTGGATGTTCCTTTAGATAAGAAGGTGATCAGTCACCTGAGAATGGAAATAGTCCAAAGCTCATCAAGAAAACAGTTTTGCTTATCATTTGTTTTCAGTAGTTGTTGCAATAAAAAGATATTATCATCTGTAGTTGATTTATGTCTTAATTATGGAACTGCCATGCATTTTGTTTCTGCTAGGCTGAGTTGAGTGCACACTTTAGTGAGTGACCACAGATCTGTACTACAAAGCAGATTTTAGTTTAGGAGAACGCTTTTAGTTTAACTCTACAGGAGGAGGAGAAACAAGGAGAAAGGAGTCAAGGCAACAGGCGTTTAACAAAATGAGACGTCCTTGCCTCAGAGCTGCTGTTTTAAAATAATGCCAAATAATGATATCCTACAAAGGTTCCTGAAGATGCACAACATAGCACAACGTGCCAAGCTGTGCATCCTTGCTCATGACTCCTCCAGCACGTCTTCTCAAGATGCATTTTAGGAATTGAGACATCCTTCATGACTGCATGCCAAGATTGAGTTCTGGGTCACGGGCAGGACAACAGAGGACAGAGGAGATGAGGAGGCTGAAATTAGTAAATTGACAAGAGCCTGCTCAATTCATTCAAATAGCTGGCATGTTTTTACCAACTTTCCTTCATGCTTTAGCTGTAGCAGTCTTTCTGCCTGTGTTATATTTTTTTATTCCCTGTATTGGTTTTAGAATATCTCCTTATGTTTTCTAATCTATAATTCAAGTCATTTACTAAGATTCAAGATTCAAGATTCAAGAGTTTTATTGTCATATGCACAGCAAAACAGGTAGTTGTACTACACAATGAAATTCTTACTCTGTTCAATCCCCCGAAAAAGACGATACATTAAAGATAAATAAAACAAGCCAATAAGAACAGAATAAACAATTAAAAACAACAATAAAGTGTTTCAGTGTTACAAGTACCAATATTAGTAATTATTCATCAATTGTGTAGTGTACTAAGGAGCAGAACAATAGTTTATTGACAGGCGCATTGTCAAACAGCACACAGAGAATCCAGAGATCCTTTCTCGCAGCTGTAAATCTGGTAGGAGGTCAAAAAGTGTCGATTCTGAAGATAACCACACCTTTGGAGAGGCAGTGTAAAGATTGTACTCTTTAATGTGACCTTTTTTCTCCTCCCAGGACTTTCTACTCAACAGTTATCTGAACAGTTAATACCTTTAAAACGTAATTTTATTTAAGTTCTAAAGGTATTTGGCCTCTGACCTGTCAAGGACAGTGAAGCTCAGCACCACCCCGGTAAAAGGAAGTCACTGGAATACAATACAGGTTCTTTCGGCTATTAAACTTGGGCTTTTTAGGGGTAATTTGGATTATTTTCTTGGACTTCTTTTACTTAAAATTGTGGTTTCTTATGTTAACTTTAATCATGCAATGGCACAAGCGTGTTTTTTTTCAATGCAACTAGTCAAAGTGCCGTCCTGCCTCTACTTTACTGGAACAGGTCATCCAGCAGATCTTCACAGCAGCACGTCTTGCTGCAGTTCTATTTCTTTTCCTCCCACTGTATTGTGTTGAGTCATACTTGCGTATTGATGCATTTAATACACAAGTATAACTTTCTTTCCACTAAATGGATGATATTAAAAATTACAATTGGCTTTTCAATTCCAAAGAGATTCTAAATTGATCACCGCTCTGCCAACTTCTTCCAGTGATGATCACTGTTAATTAATTGGTTTATTTACCTTTATTTTTTTCATTCCCTAGCTGTTAAGTCATTGTTGTTTTATTGTTTGTTTGTAGCAGTAGTTAATACATGCTCTGTGTCTAATTATCGTTGGGTGTACCATGTATTTCTTTGTTTGGGAACTGGAGGTTCTGATTATGAGACTGATCAATACAAACAGATTGGATAAATTATTAATATTCAACCTAAGACATTCCTGATAAAGGTTTCCCAGATGGCCTAATTAAAATAATAATAATAAGAAGAAGAAATAAAAAATAACAATAATAATAATAATAAAAAGGTCTGAGTGGTGCCCCTTATTGTAAATGAGTGCAAATGTTGACCTTATTTAAGTGTAGTTATGCCTCAAATGATAAAATATATAAATAAGAGTGAATATAAAGGAAAGCAAAGTCTATTTGAGAACATGTAGCTGACAAGAGAAAAAGATAAATTAAATACAGTCGTGACTCGATAATTTTACCCTTAACAATCCGAAACCTTGCGATCTGACAGGTTTTTAGGAAAAACGAACAGAACCCATTAAAAGTAGCCTTAACATACCGACAGCCTTGGATTCTGACTCCGACATGACATTTTATGTCACAAATAAGGATAATGACGTATTATCTGACTGAACAATCAGATTGGCTACGTTCAGACTGCAGGACTCGAATTTTTTTGTGAAATTTTTTGCGAGTTCATTCACATTTCCAATTAAATGCGACTTGTATGTGATCTGCTGTGTGAACTTCATACGACCCAAAAGTGTCCCGCATGCGCAGAAGAGGACACGACGACGTCACACACAGCGAGCGTGCTCAGTGTTTGCGGAAGTAAACACGGATGGTAACGGTGGAGCGTATCTGCCGCTCCCCCACCGCCACCGATGGTGGAAACAGAAGTGTGAGCGCTAACTAAACTGGTATCAGCAGCCAAGTACTGCCTATGTGTTCTGGCCACTTCCATCCCGTCGGAGCGCTCCCCCGGGATGGAAGTGTCCCTCTGACCGTGCCAGATATGAGATATTCATCATTAATTGGGCCCAAATATCCAGAGACCAGAAAGTGCTATTGGGACCAGTCCTACTAGTTATTATAACAAGTATGAACAATAAATATTAACAACAAATAACCCTTCCAGCATCAAGCCCTCCTTGTATCTCGACCTCCGTCTTGACAATCCGACAGCCTTGCTATCCGACATAAAAGAAGGTTTTACATTTAGTGTCGGATTATCGAGTCACGACTTTTCTGGGACAAAACCCAATGGACCACATAAATCCATCTGCTAGTATCAGAGTACAGATCAGTGGACTGGACAGCACGGCACAGGATGCAGGTTGTTAAAACAAAATGTTTACAACTTGCAGAATTGGGATTACTACAAACAAACATATAAACAAACATGTACACATAAACAGGCAAACACACAGGGCAAGCAAGGAAAAAAAAAAAAACAGGCGAGAACCAATCAGAAGCACGACAGAACCCTCGTACAGTGAAGCACTCGGCACAAAGGCAATCTGTAAAAGAGGAGTCGGAGGCTCTGCTGTACTGCGGGAGACTGATTAGCAGAGTAGAGGCAGGTGAGCAGAGGGGGCAGGAAGATGAGGTGAGGCAGCAGGCAGGGAAGCAGGGCAGAGTGGTGGGTCTGAAGAGACATGAGAGTGGATAATGGGAACACAACAAAGACACTCAACAAATGACTGAATAACTCAATGACAAAACCAAGATGACAGCTTGAGGACAACTGAGACAAGTCATTCTAGAATAGTTCTTCACGTAAGCAGTGGAATTCAAAGCTAGCTTAGTAATGCTACTTTAAAAAGAAAAAAGAAAGAAAGAAAAGTAGATAACAGTTGGTTTGTGCCAAGGGCAAGAACAAGAGGCATCATGGGAAATTCACGTGTATTCTCTGTGGGATCATTTCTTTCTTTCATTGTTTGTTGATGAAACAAAATGAGACCAGAGACAACAGAGGCTGCAACAAACAAGGTTTAATCAAGGCTGATGATTATTCATCAAATCTTTGTTAGGCAAGGATAATTTAACACCAAAGCGCCAAACACCTTGTGATCAATAAGTTAATCTTAGTTTAATAGAAGATGTTTATTAGAGTGATTGTTTTTTAAATGGCAATCCAAGGAAAAGAGCTGTCATCCAGTCTGTCCGCTCGTGGCATGCAGCACTTTCTTTGTGTTATTATTTACTTAATTATTCATGTTGTTCCATATATTTATTAAATGAATTGCCCCTTGGGTGTGTCACCAAAAAGCATTTTTGGATCTAGTTAAGACCAGCACCGCAGCGCCGTGGAAGAACAAATGACTGTGCTGTTAAAACAAAGACTCAGCAGTTATTTTATGTCCATAACAATTTTGCATCATTAAACTTGTTCTCTTTAATATATTTTGAATAAAAAGTCTCACAGATGCAAAGACTGAGCAGCTATACACCTCTGAGGTCTTTACAGTCCTTCGGTTCATCACTGATGTGCATCACGGTACGACGAGCAGCAATGAAATGCATTCGAACACGTGTGGATGCCGCGTACTCTGTCTCTGTCTGTTCCATCTCATCTTTCACTTGTGAAGGGCTCCTGACTGCTAGCTTGCCAGTCAACAAGAGCAATTTTCCTCTGCATTGGTAATACGATTGGAAAATTGGACGGGAGGATTAGGCAACCATCTAACTCGACTGCTGCAGATCAATTTGCTGCAATTGTGCAACTGAATGCAGCTGATTGAGTGGGAATTAAACAGAACATGTCCAAGGTCAGGGCTGAGACGTCAGTGCCTTATCAAACATCACTGTGTCTGATAGACCTTCTCTACGTTTTAATGATACTAAGAATTTGTAGTTAGTTTATTATTATACCTGCTTCTCCTCTCACCGTGTGCTCTGCTACTCTCTGCTGTCAGATGGAAATAAAGAACACGATAATATTGTAGATCCTGATTTCTGGGGGCGTATGACTGCAGCAGATCATGGTTTACGGGTGTTGGCAGCCTTCACAATGGATGAAATGTTGCAGACTTTAAGCAGGAGATGTGCAGTTTTCTTGACAAATGAAGGGCACATCTGATAATGTCTCCCACAAATGTACAACAAACAGAAGTGCATTTATCCAGTCTGGATGTACATGGAAATGGTCACGGGTAAAACTTCACTGTATATTTTAAGATGTTGGTCCTTGTTGGAAGAGAAGAGGGTAAGACCGAAGAGTTTTCAAATATTAAAAGAGAGATTCAAATCATACAAGCAGAATAGATTCACAGTTTACTAATGTAAACTGGTTTTCTGACCAGATCCTCTTGATCGTCTTGCACAAACACAGACTTTTAAAATTAGTTGAACCACATCTTGTTACACAATTATGCTGATACTGATGATTGGATCATTAAAAAGCTTGTGGTTTTAAACATGTTTATTGCTTCTCCAACACATACGTGACGTGAGATCCAATGTAGATTTAACAATGTTACCACAAGCAGACTGGTAACATCGTTTTTTTTTTTTTATTTGGCCACCATTTTGGTCCAGAATGAAATATGTAGAAAACACTGAATGATGAATTCTAATTTTATGTGAACTTCAGGATTCGCAAGAGGAAGAATCCTACTGACTCTAGTGACCTTCCTACTTTTCCTGTAGCACCCCCATGAAGTTGACATTTTTTTTCAAGATACCAGAGTCTCCAAAAAAGAAGAAGAAAAAGTTCCAACTATGACCCGGTCAAGTAGACTTAGACTGACTTATGTCATCTGACTTTACACAATAGATCCACTTTAGGGTTTTGTAAAGAGAGAGGTAAAGCAACACAACCCCTCGAGCAAAGTGCAGCTAAAGTTCTTGCAATAGCAGAGACACTTTCATTGTCCGTAATGCGACATGTACCATGACATGTGGTTTTAGTTTTCAAACTAAAACCACGCAGTGGGAATGGCAGAAACATTCCTTTTAACATGATTGAAGGATTATTACATTCTATTTCTTAGACGCACGACTGAGAAAATTCATTTCATTGTCTCTGAGTGGAGAAATTAAATCAGGCTAATAGGTAGCTACAAAGTGGCAGGAGCCTCTAAAATGGAGACTGATTGGTTGAAAATGGCAAGTGGTGCCGTCATCTTGTGCATACAAAACTCCGTTTAAATGCAAGCCTCATTAACTACCATGCTATCCTGCTAGAAAAATGTAGGTAGCAAATTCTTGCAGTCTGGAAATAACAGGGAGTTATTTAGACGTCTTCCACGAAACAAATTTGCATATTAAAAACACGTTAGAAACTTGTAGCAGCATTGCTACAGATTCTGGGAGATTTGCCAAACTAGCTGCAGCTGTGTTTTAGGTGGTGCTTACCAGAATGCGTTTTGGAATTCCCAGATCTTTCAGAGGACTGAAGCAGAGCTGTACACAGTTCAATGTTCCTTTGAACACCATAAAATAAAAGTTAATGAACATGTGTTTGTCTCACTGGCTTATTCTTCAAGTTGATTCTTATGTTGTTGTTGTGTTGACATCTACTTGTAGATAAATGTTGCCCCACACTTCCTTTAATACACAGACGAACCTTTTCACCTGATAACACGGAGCTTCACCAGGTTTTTGGTACATGTCCAAGGTGACAGACTCCAGCCCCCCTGCAACGCTCAACAGGGTAAAAGCCGGTATAGCTAACCCATAGATTAATGTTTTCATTTTCAGTAACCACATATTCTGTTTTCTTTTGGTTGTCTTCCTTCTTTGATTGCCAGTTTGTGATCTCAGAGTCTGGAACTGGTTAGGCTCTGTCTTTGATTTCTATCTCTGACAGTAAGGAGATATTCTGCCGATTCATAATCTCTTTTAGGGCCAAATTACATCCTCATGTACTTTAGCTTTTAGTTTCTTTTTTCCAATGTTCTAAATAGTTATTTTTTTGAGGGGGGGGTGGCATTACGTTATAATTTGGTTTCCTCTGAGTGGTGTTTTGAGTGCAGCAAGGGATCTGTGGCGACATGGTATGATCGCTAACCACTGGGCCATCAGGTCACCCCTGGAAAGCGTGTCTCTTGTTCAGTAGGATACGATGAGAACAAGATCATGAATAGACACCTCACATTTCTATCTGGGAGGGAGAGGCCAGAAGTAGGATCCAACAGAACAATGAGTTTAATAAAGGTAGCATCAGTGAGCCTTGTCCAGTAAAGTTTTGGGTCATCTTCAGCAGCTGTCCATTCTTTGTGTGCACTGACAAAATATCCAGAGTTTGTATGCATCCCTGGTTCTTTAAATGCAACACAAACAAGCTGTCTTCGGTTCTACACTGTATATTTATTTAACATATTTCATGTACCAAGGGATGGGTTGTTTGGGTGGAAATGTTTTTTTCATTTGCTAGTTTTGAGCCATTCCTCTGTGTTTTGCCCTTTAACAGGCCTCTGTTTATGCTTTTTAAGATCAACTTTGTTAACTGACCTTTGCCGGACCAACTACCTGAGGACTAACTCGCTGGTTTGGTAACAATATGTGTATGTAACATACCCAACTGTAAGAGAGCAGTGCATTCTGCAGGAAATAATGAACAGACTGTACCTTGCTATCACTCGCTACAGGGGGCGGAAAAAAACACTCTGGCCTTTTGGTGTTTCTTTAAACGAGGCATTGGATGAGGACTTCTCTCAAAATAGTAAGAACTGGAGTTGTTATGGTGGAACATTTGCATGCAGGGAGGTCAGCGCTGTGTTTAAATGGATAACCCACCACCTCTGCAAAACTTTTCAGTGTGGTGTGTTGCAAGCCTGGAGGTTGTTGTTTTTTTTGTAGTGAAGTGGATTCTGAAAATGGTACCACAGACAGCAGAGGGAGTGGAGGAAGCCACCTGACATAATGGCTAAATGACAGGCTTAGACTCGCATTCTACAGTCACACTACTGTTAAGCTTCGGTTACAACCGGCCTCCTACGGCCTGTCTGTGTCCAAGTTAAATGCAGAATTGCACGTGCCACGCAAGTCCGTCTTGCAAAATTTTAAGGTCGCAGACAGCCTGTAAGTACATACGGATGATTTCGGACATGTTCCAAAAATTCTATGAATTCCCTGCGAACAGTGACGCTGCAGGTGTAACTTCTTCACCCCTGCAAGGGGTTTGCAAGTGAGATGTGCAATTTTTAAAGTGACGTGGGAAGAAAATCCATGGTCGCACGTCGCACGCAACGAGGGAAGTCTAAGAAGTCTGTTAAGTCTTGTGCATGTACTCACAACTCACAGACAAAATCAAACTCACAGGAGAGCATCACACATGCGTCACCCCCACACCAGGAGTATAAAAGGCGTGCTCACGGCACACGCTCACGTTTCACCACTGATTGTCAATTGCAGTATTGCTTCAAACAATAATGGATGTACCATATTATAATCAGCTTTGTATTGCTTTAAGTAAATCTACCTTTGCAAACAAGAGTTGATCTTAATATTTGAAGCAGCGGCGTGATTTTCTACAAATCCATGTGAAAAGATCAGAGACTAGAGTCACTTTAGCTCTGACTTCACTGTTTCTGAGCTGAGTGTCCTCTAGTTATCACTGAAGAGTTATTAAGTTACTGACTGTCCAGCCTGATGCACAGAGACGAGCTGAGCAGACTGACAGGAGCTGGAGACACACACACACACACACAGTGCAACTATTGGCTTTATCGCTGATGCGCAGATCTCACACTACATCAGGACATAACGTTAATGTTTTTAAGAGGTAATCATTATCGAGAATGTATTGCTGAAGGAGCGGGTCGACTCACGGGAGATGCTGCTGGCCGATATCAGCTAGAAGTCAGTCCCCTCTCTTGTTCCCTGTTTTGACCTCTGTTAGCTTGGAGGTATTCATTTCTAAGTTGTTTAATTTTTTAATATTTTGTCCTAGGTGCAGGTGCTTGTGTTTGCATGTGCAGACCTCGCAACCCTGTCAAGGCACCCTCTGACCTCAGTATGACTTCTGTTTCTTATGTGCATCATATATGATCATTCCTAAGCAGTTTCACTCTCTTAGCATTTGAGGATCCCACGTCATGTGGTGGGAATGCAGGCAGTTGTCATGACAGTGTCAAGCTCCAAAATGAATTGTCACTACTGTTTCCTAAAAGTATTCCAAACATGGAATGTACAGTTGCACAGTTTCACGATGCACTAAAACCGCTATTTTCTATAATTTAACCCACAGCGGAGGATCTAAAATCCAATTCAATAGACCAAATTTGACAGGAAAAGCCTCAATATACAAACATCTGTACAAAAGTATATCATTTAAAAATATTTTTGTATGTTTTGGGTCACTTTAGAAACAGAAACAAAGGCATCTGGGGTGTTTTTACTGCTATCAAATGTCAAAACATGTCAGATTTGAAATGAATCGTATGCAAGGCCCGCAGTCTCATGCAGGGAGTGAGAGGTGTTGTCTATGATAGATGTCAGCTTGGCAAACATCCTCCTCTCAGCCACCTCCTCAATAGAGTCCAGAGGGCAGGACAAGACGGAGCTGACACTTCTGATTAGTTTGTTCAGTCTCTTCCTGTCCCTGTCAGTGGTCCCACAACCTGAGCAGACCACTCGACAAGATTGCAGATGCACCACAGTGTCGTAGGTCTTTAACAGTGTTCTGCTGATTCAAAAGGACGTCAGTCTTCTCAGTAGATAGAAACAACTTAGGCCCTTTTCCTACGGGACCTCTTGTGTCGTGACCAGTCCAGGGTATTGTTGAGGTGAATGCAGAGGTGTTATCTCGATGTCCAGTCCGGGAATGTTTACCGGTTTAATCTGGGGTGATTTCCTCCAGAAGTCTACCACCATCTTGTTTGCCTTGCTGGTGTTCAAGTGGAGATGGTTCAGCTCACACCAGTCGACAAAGTCCTGGGTGGCCTCCCTGTATGACAGCTGGCGTTGTTGAGTCTGAAGTCTGACAGGTACAGGGTGAAGAAAAAAGGAGCAAACACATCCCTTGTGCAGCCTCCATACTGCAGACCACCTCATCAGACACACAGTTGTGGAACCGCACTTACTGTGGTCTGTTGGAGAGGTAGTTGATGAGGAAGTCGACAATGTACAGTAAAAATAACATATAATGCTGTTAATATAAGAACTTATAGGGCTCTTATTACCTCTCAACTAATGCTTAGTTCATGGACCTCAATATAAAGAGTTCCTAGTTGTTCTACTGGATTCCAATCTGGTGACTGAGGAGGACACTAATTTACAGTCAGGCTCACAAAACCAGTCTGAGATCACTAATGGAAATAATCAATGAGTGGAAAATTGCCAAGCAGAGCTTTCAACGCGATTTAGCTTTCCTACGATTTCAACACTAATGTAGCACAGAAAGAGCTTCACGTGAAATCAGACAAAATCATAGTCTAAGAGGTGGAAGCTGCAATTAAAGTCTTCAAAACAACTATATGGCTGGAATGGATGAGATACTTGCTGAGAAGTCGAGTGATCACAGCGAGAACCCACAATGTTTTTCAAGAAATGTTGGTGAGACAGAGAAGTTCTGGAGCACTGATCAAGGGGTACAATAGTCAAGATTCCTCAAGAAAGCAACATTTTTGGTTGACATCACCCTCCTATAGGTAACTGGGAAGACTTTTTGCATAGCGCTACTCATGCATGTAAAAAGCCCTCCACCAACGACTTGGGCAATCTCCACGAACTCTGTCTGAAGTCTTGTTGTCAGGCCTTTTTATGCTGTAGTCAACCCTCCACACATTGACTGCTACCACACAGTTTTTATCCTTAGCACATACACTTGATTACACACACAGATGTCTCATAGGCACTTCCTCTTTAGCCCATATATGTGATATCTTTCGGATCTGGTTCACGTATCTGGTAATAGCAAAGAGCACAGTCTGGCAGTTACAGGATACATGCTGGTAAAAAGAGGAACAAGTACCTGCTTTAGCAATGAGTTAATTCTGCAACCTTCCTGCAGACAGTGGCCTCATATGACATGTCTAGACCTGAGCTGTTTTAGGCACACTAACCTTTCCTGCTCTCTTGACATTTTCACCCCTTCTCTCATCTTTAACTGGGCAACTTTGATTCAATGGTTACACAAAATCACCTCATTGCAATGTCAAAATAACCATTTCATATTTAAACAATCACCAGATTACAGCATTTCTTATCATAGAGTCCTTTATATTGCCCAGTGTTCTTTGTTAGTGGCTGCTTCTGGGATCTCAAACCTTGACTCCACTTGACAGATACCACTTAAAAGTCATGCATCAGCACACTGCTCTGGCTGTAGATGATTGACCAATACCCAGGTACAACGAGAGACAATAATGTAGCCTTGAAGAAATTAGTGTACTCATTACAGTCTTCATGTCTTTGAGACAGAGAATGGACAGCTTGGCGATGTTCCTCAGCTGAAAGTAGCGACCTTTCACCACTGAACTATAATCAAAGATGACACAGAGATTCTGTGACAATGACCTCACACTATCACTTTAGCCTTGTTGTTATTCAGCTGTAGACAGTTCTTTCCCTCACCACCACTTCGCCTCTTGGAGATAGGTTAAGATTGGGTAGATGGAGGTGGTGTCATCAGGATTTAGGGAGATGTATATTTGGGTATCATCGGCGTAGCAGTGGAATGATATGTTTGTGGAAGATGGAGCCCAAGGGGAGCATATAGAAGAAGAATGAAATTGGCTCAAGAATTGACTCCACAAGTAATTGATGCTGGAGATGATGAGCAATTACCAACATGTATGAAAAAGGACCTGTCAGCCATGTAGGAGGCGAACCAGTTTAACACAGTTCCGCTGATGCCTACCTCGTCCTTCAGACGGTTTAAAAAGAATTCTGTGATCGACAGTATCAAAAGCTGCATTAAGGTCTAAAAGACTCAAAGTACCGGAATTATCAGAGTCTAAAAACAGCATCAAGTCAATAAAAAAACCTTCAGTAGAGCAGATTCAGTGAATGGCAAGCCCAAAAGACTGGAATTGCCTGAAAATGGCATTATTGTGAAAACAAGAGAGTAACTGAGAGTAAGCAACTTTCTCTAGGACATTTGACAAGAACAGAAACTTTTTCTTTCAAAGGATGACAGTGTGGAATGAGACAATGAATCTAATGCAATCGTGATCTGAGACACCCAAGTTCACAGTGTGACCAGGGTTGTGTGTTTGATCTGTAACATGTTGCATGAAGTTAATAATGTCCAGAAATTCTTGCTAAAGAAATTCATGCCAGCATAAAATCCAAAGACAACAATCAATATAAAACACAGGACAACGTCCAACCGGCCAGCCTAGCCACCCGCCTTCAAAGATGATGGTAAATTGACAAGGACCCAAAGTGTACACCATAAATGACAATCACACTTAAAAGAGAGCCTCTGGCAGATCGCATTTAATGCTGACACATGCGCCAATGCATGGCGCAAGAAAAATGGATAATTAATTGCAGAAAACAAGCAATGGCTGCCGAACTGCACGATTTAAATCTTCTGCAAAACTTGAAATTTTCCAAGTGGTAGGTTGCTGCTCAGAAGCTGTTGTTGTTATTTCCCAAAGTGAAAGAAACATGCAGATCCCAGAAGACTGTGCTGTGAGCATTGACACTCACAATAGGTGGCATCCATTGGAATGACTGCAAGCAAATGGGCGACCCCAGCTTCATTGCCACATTGCCTTGATCATAAAAAAATGAGCAGAAAATTCAACGGAAGACTTCAAATTAAAAAGCAAAGTCAGTGAACTCAAAGGGATGGAGACGCTATAAACTAAATTATAGTCAGACTTCAATGACAGAAATTCCCAACATAGCCACATATTTACACACATGTACTGCAGCATATGTTGAAATCATCAAGTGTTAGGCGTCAGCTGTATTTCAAAAGATGCGAAACATGTGGCTGTCTGATGTTTCTTTTAATGTACATGAGTGAAACCTAGAAAATGAGCAACCCCTATAATGAGGATCAATGTATTCTTTAAAGGAATGGATATTCAATGGATGCTTAATGTGGCTATATGTCCAATCAAGGAGTGCCCTGGAGAAGAGACATGTGGTCTTCGCATCACAGTTGCCCAAAGAAGACTATGCTTGGCTGTGTATGTCCTTTGAATGAAGTGCCACTTATTTCCCAAGGTGGCCATGAAATGGACACCACCAGAAGCTGAAGGCCATCCAGAATCATCACACATGGAGATGCATTTTCATTCAAGATCTTAAGACTCCAGACGTTGCATAGGATAAAGCCAACAATGCCATGGGTGATTGGAAATGGAGCTGCAAGGTGG
>NW_007578633.1:159945-177601 GCF_000690725.1 Stegastes partitus
TCTCGCTCTCTCTCTCTCGCTCTGTGTGCGAGTCGCCAACTACTACTTGCACTGGATTTAAAGCATCTTCAGTACAACCCGCAATAGGGGATGAAAAGCTATTCAAAGTGACAGTCACAGGAAAGGCAGGAAAAAAAGAAAGAGAAAAGTGGGCAGCTCTTTGAAAGCCCCGTTGTGGGAAGATACAAAAAAAGAACGTCTTAAAAAAAAAAAAAAAAACAACAAACGACCAGATCAGAATCAGCACTGGTTGGGAAGCATGTATAATTCGGTATGTTTCATCATCCTGTCATGGGTGTTTGCTGTTCTTGTGTTCCCAGGTAAGACTTCTTCTTTTTCCCCCTGTCTCTATCCTTGTATGTCTGTGTTTACATCATCCTGTCTTCTCTGTGGCTTTTTTCAGCTGCTGTTAACACACAGGGGGTGCACTGTTGAGACACAGCCTCGTACTCTCTCGCTTTCTTACTGTCTCTCCAAAATCTTCTGTCAGCGTGACCGTGTGATGAGAAGTTGATTTTAAGTTTATGGAGCAGCTTTTGGTATTAGTTGAGTCCTGCCAAGGATGGCTCCCGCGAGGAGTGAGAAAAAGTTCCCTTCACCTCACACACTTGTCAGCTTGTCAGTCTGTAGAAAGATGACACGAAGCCACCGTGTCAAGGATGTCCTGCCGATGTAACCGCTTCAGTCTTAGGTTTGAGTGAATTAAAAATTCAAAGAGGGCTACATCTGTTTTTTAAAGCTTATCAATAGATTGACGTTTGGCTGGTTCTTCGTGTAAAGCTCTGCTTTTACAAGCTGCAATGTGAAAGAAATATTGATCAGTTAATCCATGTAATCTATGCAGATGTCAATCTTGTTATGTCCACGATGTGCCGAGATGTGTTGATGAGTTGAGCTCTGTGATTTTTTTATTTACTAGAGTGCAGAAGTGAAGACAAAACCAAATTGTGTTGCATCGTGTTTTGCTGCAACAAAAATACTGACAACACTCACCTTAAACTCAGAGTTAAAATATCTCTTAACAAGACCTTCCTGACAGAGGACCCTGGACTTCATGGTGATGTCACAGGGGGAGCCTGATGTCCTGAAATTACATGAAATGAGCCTGACGTCTGAAAATGCAAATAGGTTCCCGAAGCACCTGAAGTGAGAGAAATATGTTTTCTGCCCTCAAAGGGATTATGTGAGAAAGATTATATGAGCGGGAGTCTGACAGAGAAATAATGTGATGCATAGGTATGTGCATTTACATTTTATTCCACCAAGTCAGCTTCATTTCAACAAACAGTTTAACACTTTGTGCTCTTTGCTAGGATGCCACTGCACACCAGCTGTTCCTCTCTCTTTTCCTCTGTCATACCCTTTCAACAATACATGTGTTGTTGCTGTAATCTGGAAAAGCTGATGTTCACATATAGCTTTTACAGTGCATTACAGGGTATCCTTATCAACCACAATGTTTAAACTGCCTGCCTAATATTGCGTAGATCCCCTTCTTGCTGCCAAAAACAGCTCTGACCTGTTGGACCATGGACACAGGACCTCTGGGGGCGTCCTGTGTGGCAACACTACATTGGCAGCAGATCCTTGCGGGTCCTATGGGTTGCAGGATAGGGCACCTGTGGAACCGTATTGTTCCGGCGTATCTTGTGGATGCTGGATCAGATTGGGATCTGGGGAGTTTGAATGCCAGGTGGAGCTTGAACTAAAGCTCATTGTTGTGTTTCTTTAGCCATTATTGAGCAGGTTTTTCATTGTAGCTGTTTCTCCTGCTGGGAGAGGCTGCTGCCTTGGGGAGGGCCATTGCCATGGTGAATGTGTTTGGTCTGCAGCAATGTTTAAGATGAATAAATTGCAGGGCCTAAGGTTTTCCTGCATAATACGGCACTGTGATGAGATGATCGGTGGCATTCACTTCACCTGTCAGCGGTTTTAATGGTGTGGATTTTTGAAGTTTGCAGCTGAAAATGACAAAGTGTCTTATGTAAAAAACAACTTGGACTTACAGCACATTAAAACTAAAGTGTTAAAAACATAAATCTGATTATGCAGTAATGCACATCATTTGTTGAAATAAGGGTGCTGCTACAAATATAAACTGGAACTGGAACCGGAACTGAAAAACACAGTTAGTTACTGGTGTCCATATGGGGTGTCTACAGTGCTTAAGGGAAGTGTTCAAGTTAGAGCCTGGTATGCACTCCTATTTTGTTTACTGCCACATGCTGCTTTTATTGTTGTTGTTGTTTTTTTTTAATAATGTGCACAGATCTCAAACACACAATGCTCTGTTTATATCTCATTTAGGGTTTTTCTGATGCCATCACGAGAAACCTGAGGATGTTTCCCTTTATTTACAATATCCAACAGAAGTGAGAACAACCCTGTCCACGTAACATCACGTAAATGTCAAATGGTTTAAAATTGTATCACATTACAGTAATTGCATTACTTTAGTTTAATAACAAGGTATTTGGTCTTCTGTCCAGTTAGAAACTGAGACTGCTTTGGGTTTTACTACAATAAAAATACAGACTAAATGCAACAAAAGTCAGTGCACCTTTCATTACATCTTATTTCTTTTCATGTTCATCGTTTAGTTTGTCCACCTTTATTTTTAATGACAGACTCAGTCCTCCTCTCCATGGAGGATACCACATTTCTGGAGAGATTTTCTGCCTTTCTTCGGGGATTAGTTTTTTTTTTTCAGCTGCTCTTTGCCGGAGGGGTTGTGTTGTTCTTTTCCTTTCTTTTGAAGTACCCCGAGGTGTTCTGTTGGATTCAGGTCAGGGGACAGACTTGGCCATGTCATTGTTTTCCCTGTTTTTTTTTTCCTTCTTTAGAAACTCTTGTGTGATTTTGGAAGTGTGCTTTGGATTGTTACGATCCTGGAATGTTCTGCTTTAAAAGAGTGGAAGTCATCTTGTCAGTCATTCCAGAGATTCGTGGTGCATCTATACATGTCATCTCCCTAAAACTTTCCACACTCATGTAGCCTCAGATCATCACACTTCCATCGCTGTGTGTCACTGTCAGGACTATGTATTCACTGTGGTAGTGCTGGCCAGGTTCATGGCTAATATGCTGGACCCCATCTGGGCTGAACAAATTTTGCTCCCACTATTTATCTAGTTTATTTTCATGTTCTTTGGCAAAGTTTTATTGTGGAGTTTTGTGTTTTTCTTTCTTTTTTTTCTCTCTTTGATGCTGTCCATAGAGATGATGTAATGCAATATGCTTCACACTTCCTAAGCCGTCACATAAGCGCCATTAATTTCCGTTGATGATCCTTCTGCAGTGTCTGAAGCACTTGCCTATCTGAGTTTTAGAGCTAGATTTAAGTACCACGCTGTCTATAGTGTCTGTTTCGGAGGATGGCCACTGCAGCTCTGATGGTAAATGGTAAATGGTCTGCACTTATATAGCACATTTCTACCGTAGTGGTGCTCAAAGAGCTTTACAGGGTTTCCCATTCACCCATTCACACACAAATTCATACACCAATGGCGGCAGCAATGGATGCCTGTTCACCATTGGGAGCAACTTGAGGTTCAGTTTCTTGCCCAAGGACACTTGAGTGGTATGCTTGTTCTTTACCACATGTAAATTGGCCACTGATCTTCCTGTATCAAATCAAGTTTATTGTCATTTTGCTGTACATACACAGTAGTACAGGCAAGATGAGAGAGCGTTTCTTCAGAATCATTTAATTAGTAAGTTTTGCAGAATGAACGTCTGGGACAAGACACTAAACGTTCACTCTGGTTGTCTCCTGCATCCATGCGTGCCACCATCACGTTGAACATGTTGAACCTCTTCAGGTCCTGGTAGGTCTTCAGGGACACAAACATGATGGTGTGACGATGGTGAAGCTGCAGATGCTGCCCAGAGCCAGCTGTCTGTCTGTCTGCATCCCCTCCAGCTGTATGTCCGTCTGGGATGTTGTCATGGAGACATGTTTCTGTTAAAGCAGACACACAGCAGTCCCTCCACTCTCTGCAGGTTTCTCTCAGCAAACGTCCAGCTTGTTGTGGAGGGAGCGGACATTGAAGAGTAGGAGGACGGTCCTGCTGGTCTGGAGGGGTTAGCCTTTAGCTTAGCATGGATCTCGGCTCTCTTCGTCCTCCATTGTTTCCGTTCGCACCATTTGCGCTTCCTTCTTTCTCGGGTAACTGCCGTTGTAGTCTCCGATCGGACTCCGTGTTGGTGTAGAATGTCCACATCACAACCAGTGCCGCTCACTGTCCCGATGCTCAGCAAAGTCTCCCGGCTGCAAGTTTTGAATGAATGAACGCCTGGGATAGACACTCAAAACATTCAATTTCATTGTCTCCTGAAGGGGCCGCCATCACCTTGTCCATCTTATCAATGTCTCACCAACAGTGTTTTATATTCTGAAGCAAATGCAGACGTGTAGCTGAAGGCATCCCATAGGCTCAAAAAAGTTCTGGTATTTAACTGTAATTGTAATTTCATAGCCATGTTCATGTAACTCTGTTTAGTTGAAAATGCACTTTGTGTTGTTGGAAGTTGTTTCCTGTTGTGTGTTGTTGATCCCAGTTGTACTCATTGCAGCATTTCTACTTTGGAGCCTGTATTTTTAATACAGTCTTTCTAATGTACTTGTTCTTGATCGCTCAGAAGAGACAGTACTCTACATTAATATTTCACAGGGGTGTGTTCACTTCTGTTGTAAACTGCATGTGTATAGTCAGTGTGGTCCAGGAGCCGCGACCCTAGTGAAGATTAAGCGGCGTATAGATAATGGATGGATGGAAATGTAAAACTCTCTACGCATTTTATCTCGGTTTCAGCGTTTGTACTTGTATCACCGTACACATGCGTTGCAAACAGTTGGATGCATTCCACACTGGCTGCATTATGCCCACAGCAGCTGGTGTATCACACATAAGTGACTGAACAGCCTTAACCAGGCGGGCAGAGCATGACGTATTGGCTCCGGTGTCCTGTAGGTGTAGAAGCACATTTTGCATTATAGTTAAATATTGTTTTGACAAAGATTAGTGTCTTTCTTTGCCTTGTCTTTCATTTTACCATACGTGTAATGTCCCCACCAAGCAGCAGTGACATTGTTGACATCACATATGGCGTATGTAGGAGGTGTACCTGTACACGTGCACAGTCTTGGGGTATTTCCTGGGAGGTTAAAGCTGTTTTGTTTCCCAGTAAAGTTTTAAATTGCTTTACCTATCACTCTCTAGATGTATTTTGTGACACTGTTTGTCTTGTTTAGGCGTAGTAACCCCAGGATTTCTGTCTTTTGGTGTATCACTGATCAAGAACAAACACGTCCCACATGATCATATCATTTGTTATAAAGCCCCCCATCAAATCCACAGCAGATGGGATAATGAGAAATCATCTGGCAAACTCTAGACACTGTAAGGGATGTGCTGTTTTCTTAGCTTAAACAAACACAAATTCAATTATACATGTGCGTTATGTAGTGACTCATAGACAGACAGCATCAAACAAAGAACAAGACAAATGGATATAGTCAAAAAATACATTAATATTTGATAGATCTAAAATATTTCATAGATTGTGTTTTGATGTCAGCCCAAGGTGGACTTTCCACAGAACATGTGGTTAACATGTTACTGATATTGACCGACTGTATACAGCACATGCTCATTTATTATTTAGTGTCTTAAGAATGCTAACTGGTGGGAGCATGGAGTTGAGTTTTAATTACTATCTCTGCTCAGTGTTGCTGAAGTTCAACATTTATTGCCAGTGTTTTATCTGAAAGGACGGCTGATGTTGTGACTTTTCAAGAAGAATCACCGTTTTCTTCTAAAATAATGAATATTTCAAGACTGATATGTTTGTACTGCTTTATCCTCTCATTATGTGACATCTACAAACCCAAATTAAAAACCACAGTAATTACTAGTCCTGTACTTTTTTCATTTATTTTACAGATTGGTTATTACACAAAAGTCTTCTCTTCACTGTCTTGCGGTGAAGCATTGATGGGCAGATGAGGCATCTCAGGCTTTTTGATGAGAGTTTTTTAGTGAAAGAGGTTCTGATTCCAAACAAACAAAAGACTTTTAAAGCATCCACTACCTTCGTCCAGCCACAGCAGTTGTTGGACCGTGCATTTGTGAGATCATCTAGCTTCCAAAGTTGGAAAAGCACTCTTAGTTTTATACTCTGGTTCAACTTCTAAACATAAATGGCACCAAAAAAACAAAAAAAAACTAATCTCCATATTAGCACATCAGGCTTATCTTCATCTGCATAACTTTTGTCATCAAAATCCTTCAATGTCAAAGAAAATGCACTTAATCTGTAGCCAGCAGCCGCCACCATAATGTCACAATTAGCTAATTACTAAACAGACGTGTGTCTAGACAACAGCCCCCTATCACAGTCAGCCAGCATTATGAGAAAAAACAAAAAAATGTTGTCACATTAAAAAATGCTTTTGACATTTGACACCAGGACAAACAGTGAATGCTGAGTGGATGCATATATATATAGCGCAGGTTTTCCAATGGCCTGACGATTGTAAAATCTTAGCTGCCTCCATGCAAAACCTTCAACATTCAACATGTTTTTACGTCCCCTTACACTCCTGTCAGGTAGGTGTTGAAGTTTTGTGTGTTTTTTCAAATTTTTGTTAGAATTCTGAATGTGAAAAAGTTAGGACTGCGTGTCCTCCGTGTTTCTTCCCCCTCGTTGTTTACCCAGAGAAGGGTTTTCTGCTGAGTGGCCATGTTCTTTTTTAGTGTAGCCCCGCTTGAAATGTATACACATTGTGTACGTACCTTTACACCTGGGAGCTACACTATGGCACTGCAGTTTATCTCACATCTACTGACTGAGCAACCGCTGCCTGCTAGCGCTGGGAGTAGACAGCCACCTTGAAGATTTAAAGCATTGTTGTGTTGGTCACAAAAGAGTGTGTGTGTGACTGAGCGAGTGTGTATGGAGTTAAAAAAAAAGAAAAAAGCTGACTTTGACATAAAACAGTGCAAACATATACCTGTGACAGTCAGCTGAAGAATACAAACAAGCTGAGTATCTGCTGCTGACTTTGAATAACTTCCAGCTACTGAAATTAACTGTAGTGACTGTATTCCGAGCTTGTGATAAAAAAAAAAACAGGAAGAGGAGCCTGTACAGTTCAGACGGGTTGAGAAAGTTCCGCCGGAGTCATTTGCATGGACAAATTGAGCTGTCCGATGATATATGTGAGAATTAAGTTCCAAATTGGGCGTTCAAATAAATTCCACGGGCCTGATCAAGAAAGAAGTTATTTTTGTTTAGTCAGTGAGAAGGCGGCTGCCACTAGCACTGTGAACCTTTGATTCCAATTTTTCTCTTCTGTTCCATTAGTGTGGGCAAAAGTGTAATTATGAGCACACTTGACAAACCACAGCTTGCAGATGCCACTTCATTTAGAGAATTGCTGAGGAGTGTATTTTGACACCCTTTGATGCAAAATACCTTGGAATTTCTAAAGAGTGTCGCATGAAAAGGCCTTTTCAGCTCATTTTTATTTAATTTAGCAACATTAAGCACCACAATTGCCTTTTGGCTAAGCAGCATTAAGAGTGAAACCTAATACCTTCAGATAAAGGCGGTCGTGTCGCTCTGAAAAATGACACCGTTTAATTACGCTAACAAAAATGGTTATGAGACGAAGACGCAATTAAGGGCCACATATGCACACCTTGGACCGCATTCAGGTCGTGTTTGCGTGCCGTTACAATGTCTGCTGATTTATACAGTAGTTGAAGTTTAATGTGACATTTATCAGTAGAGCTTCAGAAGCCCATTACAAAATGAAAGAACATTAACGGTGAATTATTTTACAGAAGAAGTTTCTCTGCTTCTATTCTCTGCCATGTAATGCGCTGATGGTGGCTTAATTTGTACTTGACTACATTTTATGTGTTGGTAGCTTGTAGTGGAGGTTTTCACTTATATAATCAAATCGGTGCACTTGAGGTTTTGTGAAGCTTGTTTAGCTTCAAGTTAAAAGTTATCTGAAAGCAGGCCGAACAAAAGTCATCTAATAGTTTTAATAATATATATATATAATAATAAATATGAAAATGTAAACTCAAGAAGACAAGTTGAAGATATCAAACTAAATCAACAACTGATTGGACAAACTAACAAACAATACAGGCAGCACTGCTTTTTCTTTGACATGTTCTTCGTGTGAAGAGTCTTTTCTTGATTTGACAGCTACTGTTTATTCTGCCGGAGCCGCTTTGGACGAGAGTCAGCACAAAGAGATGAGAGGCTGCTGCCAGTGACCTTGTGTAGCAGGAATGAATTTGTTACTAACTTTCGTTATTTTCAATAAAATTACCAAAAGAAATAGAAATAACCCCGTCTTACTTTAGCGTGCATTAAAGATGCACAAGTTTCCATCGTGCCTCTTTTGTTCAGCCCACACAAAAAAAGTGCCTCCAGAGTTTAACCCTCCTACAATGCATGCCGAAAAGTCTGCTAACATGTTGATGATGTTTCCTTAGAAACTTAATTGAATGGGTTGAATGGACTCTGAGCAGCACATTCATTTAACTTCAAGTCAAAAGATTTGAAGTCAGAACAGTTTGTGTTCTGAAGTGAAACACGGCGTGGACTTTGGAAGTACCTTGAAATTAAATCAAATTAATATAATGATTGAACTTGTGTACTTCTGTATAGTTTGTTAATTGCAGTTTGCCAGAATGTCTACTTCACCTGCTCTCATTTTGCAGTGTGCAGTGCACTCAGGAGTAACCAGCTTATGCTGCCGTAAGCGCTCACACGAGTCACTTCACACTGCAGATGGTACAAGCGAGCGAGGCTGTCGAAGCTTATTGCACGTTGCTTTGATATAGTTGTATGTCACAACTGTAAGCATACCGCATGCAACTATATATACTTTGCCAGGGTAGCTGTAAGGGAAATGTATGGATAATCTTTGTCACCTGCAACACCTTGAACCGTTTTATAGAATTCAGTCAGTGACAGCTTAACAAATGTCAGGTCTGAATGAACTACTTCATACTGTATGGATCAGAGAAAGCTAACATACAAACCCTTCCCCCATTATTACTCAGCCTGTTCTAACAATTCTCAACTCTGATGCACTAGAAATGAAGCACAGCAGTGGTAGACCCATACACTAGTGCTTAGGTAGCTTCTTCAGTGAACGGGCCACACAAAAAATGATAACAGGCAGTGTTTTAATGTTCGATAAAGCCTCGTTCTGGTACATTCACTTCCACTGAGGAAGCGGATAATTACTGAATTGACTGGCTGTGAAGATTCTTCCAGGTCATGGTTATTTTCGTGGATTAAGCGTAGCAACTGGACTTGATCCTCCCCCCTCGTTATGTGAGTCGTTAGCGCTCCCCCCATGCCACAATGGGGTTTGAACCCCAGTGTTGGGGAGGGGGACTCAGGTGTTAGTGGCTCCTTAAGGATATAAGTATCTGGAACTCCCAACTAATCAGTCAGAACTGATGAAGCCTCTTGGATGAGAGGTGGAACGTCTTCAAGGAACTCAAGCAAGTCTACGATTAATCCACGAGAATTACTGGATTGACTGTTTCATTCACACTCAGCCATCAATTGCATCAAAAACGCAACAACTCAACAAATCACCGTAAATTGGACATTTGCTTCATTTTCATGATTTCATATGTGTATTCACAAATCACAGACCCCCCCAAGTGCCACACTGGATGTCTAGTTTTGTTCCTTGATCGCCTGAAAGACTTGCGCCAGGTGAGGACAGGGAACAGGTGAGGCAGAATTCAGAACATTGTGTTGCTGTTTGGGAAGATGTGGTCTCTCATCGTTCTTCTAGTCACATAGAGTTAATCGCTGCCCATTCCAAGGTGCTCTCTCTTTTTCTTCCACTTCACCCTCCAGTCCTCGACCCCACAGAGGAATCCAGTTCCTCATGAGACAATATCGGTTGTGTGATGTGAATAAGAACATGAGGGCAAACACACAAGACTGGTTTAACCACCACAGTTTTAACTATTCTGGATAAATGTATAGTTTTGTACTGCATTGTGTAAGTTTTAATGGATACAGAATGTCAGGCAGTTCAGTTTTAACAGCATCCGAAATAATCAATGAGCCATACCATCCAAATGATGTAAGGTCTATGTTTGAAGGAAAGAACGCGAGGGAATAAATTATGCTTGCATCTGAATGTTTATTGGAGTATGTTTTAAAGTTTTGACTTTGTGGAAGTTATTTTCTCGGGAGGTCAAATGGCCTCTGGTTTCATACATGGATTAGTCAGAGCCAGAGGCTATTAGTGTCATTTGGTCTGTCTTATCCGTCAGGACTTACACGTTCACCCTGTAATGGAAAATCCATTAAAAGCAACTCAGAGAGTCAAACTGCAGCATCTGCGAGCATAAATGTCCTCTCAAGTCATTTCAAGTCTTTCTGAAGAGTTCCACATCCATCGCTCCTGCCAATGGTGAACATGACGTGGATGGATTAAAATGGATTATACGGGAGCAAGGGTTGATGTTGGAGTCACTTATCAGGCCGCTACCAGATATTATCTAGAAATGTATTGTTTTTTCAGATTTAATACTTACAATTTGATCAAATCTAGTTGTATTGATCAGTCTTATAATCAGAAGTTGTGAATTATGATTTCATTCACCTCCAGTTCCCAAAGAAATACCCAAATAGAAGCAACGTTGGTGGTTCAATCCCCTGTTCCTCCACATGTCAAAGCGTCCTCAGGCAACACACCTGGAATTGCTCCCGGCAGGCAGGCGCCTTGCATGGCAGCTCTGTCGCCATTGGTGTGTGAATGTGTGTGAATGGTGTGAATGGATGAATAAGAAACACATTGTAAAGCACTTTGAGCACCACTAAGGTGGAAAAGTGCTATTTAAGTGCAGGCCATTTACCATTAAGGAGGTCATAGTGAAAAATGCCTTTTCCTCTGGAGGTCTGGTTTTCCTCAGAACTGACAGTCTATCACCATTATTGGTTATTTTGGAAGGAAGAGGGCCTTGTATAGTCATTCTGTAGTAAACAACCAATATGCAGATGTTGGATTTTGGCAAAGGTATTGGCTTAGCTGTCTTTGAGTGAAAAATCTCACTAAATTTCATAGTCTCTTGCATTTGTTTGCCTGCCCTTTGCTTGAGGTACATGGACTCCACAAACCTGATTCTCCTTGTTCTCACAGCATGACAATGTTCCAACAGGCTTCTTCCAAGACTTTTTTTTTTTTTTTTTCCATCATCCATTCTGAAATGCTGCTATGTCCTTGGCTGTAGCAGTGTTGGTGGTAATCCATCCATCCATCCGTCCATCCGTCCATCCGTCCATCCATCCATCCATCCATCCATCCATCATCTATACACCTCTCAATCCTCACTAGGGTTTGGTGGTAATGTATGTATTGCAATTGATCATTTCAGTTTTTCCCATTGCGATGGAGAATAGATGATGTACATAATTTGGTTGTGTCTATGCCACTCACTGTGACATGGTACATCACTGAGGGCAGCCCTTTGCTTTTCCAAGCCCCTGCTGGTAAAGGTTTTGGGAAGCACGGTTATGTTGACATCCCAGAGAGGAGTGGGACCTGCATTACCACAGACGGCAGCACAGTGGTAACACATCGGAACTCTTCAGTGGGAATTAAAACTATAAGAAAAGACTTACAGCAGAGCTATCTGTCAGACAATCTGTGGCTTGGGGTGAAATCTTCCCCTCACTCTAATTCCTTCTTGCGATGCGACGCTTTTCCTCGAGGCTACGTATTTATCAAACTGATGCTGGCACAAGATAAAGTTGTGGCCAAAACTCCTTCAACTTTTCTGGTCTGTGTGTGACTCAAACAGCATAGCCTCCTTAGCCTCAGCTGATTGAGCCATTTATCATAATGACATGCCTACAGCCGGCTATAGACAACATCGCTGCTCAGTTCTGCCCATTGATCCCAAAGACTCAAAATGATGGATTGCAATTATCAGTGAGTCAAATTGGTTGTGAAAATGAAGCTTCACTTTATTAGCTGTTGATGATCAGCGCGTGCATCCGCTTCTGCTTAATATTTACGCTATCTAAAGTCACTTAGCCCAAATTATGACTGTTAATCATACTAACCAAGGTGCCTTTCATTACATAAATGGAACCCGATAAGCCCGTGTTTGAGACGTACAGTGCAGTCGAAGTTATTTTTACTGCTGTTGTTTTCAGTAAAATGTATGATGCGTCAAATTTTATGGCCTCATATTACTCACGGTTGACACAACTTATGTCTGTAAAGGAGATGGAAAGTGTGACAATTCATCACCGTGTCACCCTTCCTGGGGATCACATCACTCATGTGACTCTATGACACATTTGGATTCTGTCAGTTGAAGTGAAGCAAAGCTCTTAAAACTCCAGAAATATCGCAAATGTGCTTAGCAGTTGCAACAGCTGCGTGCACTATTTTCTGTCATTGTTTTTTCATCTTGAGATGCATTACACACCTCTCACCCCTCCAAAAAATGTGTATAATTCCATTTAAAGAAAGCATGCTGCTGTATATGTTACGAAAAATGTAGAACATGATTCTCAACCCATTCCTAACTTGTGCTTCCAGCTGCTAAAAGAACGAGTGCCAGAAATACATTTCAAAAGAGTTTCTTCAAATGTTACTCAGAAACCAGTAACCAAGTCAGTGCATAATCTACTTTGGATGTGAGAAACTGGGGTATTGTCTCCAAAGGTTTACAATGGAACAATCATTGACAGTGACTCACTACTTACACACAGCCATGGCATTGTTACAGCAGTGAACACAGGCTAACATTCATTGGAAGGGGGGGGTACATTGGTGAGAACACTGTCTGTTGGCATGACTGAACAAACCCCAGAGAGAATTCACTGAACATTTGTGGCTAAATGAGAGCATCGCTGTCTTTGAATAGAGGCAAGTAATAGATTGCCACTGAATAGGCGACGGATGGCACAGGCGAGAACAAGCATGCAAGTGTCATGAGGCTGCAGGGCTTAATATGAGAAGGGATTGCTAAATCAGAATACAATTGGTTCTAGAGGTATTGGCACTACAGTGCAACAGTGTTCCTGTTGCATACAAATGCGCTCAGTTTCATTTAGGGCTGTTTCATTTAGAACAGACCCCCATTGACTCATTTATCCATTATTTACTGAATCAAAATGGGTCATAGCACTGGGAAATCAGTGCACCGGCAGCTGCTTTCTACTATGATAGCCGTGTAACATTCAAGCCTCCATTCAAAACTGTATTTGGAATTAATGATGTGTCTTCAGAGTTTGACACGAGAAGTTTTTGTTTTATGGTGGAATGCTCGTAGAAACTCATCTAAAATCTGAGCCGCATATGTTGGCCGGCAGCGGGATTTTTGACAAAAGCTGTCAAACTAGCAATTAAAGCTGATTCTGATAGTTTAGGAAACATCTTGTATTCCAGGAGTTCAATTTTTGGAACAAAACACGAAAGGAATAAAACAAAAAAATAGAATAAAATATAGACGTGATAGCATGTTTTTTGTTGTTGTTTTTGTTGCTTTTTTTCCAGACTGTCATATACATATTAATTAATTTATATTTTTTTTAAAGAAGGAAAAAAAACAGGGGTTCTCACCAGATGATTTGAAAAAGTCCATGTCTAAAGATTAATCACTCTGGAATAATTACTGTTTTTGTAGTACAGTGCATCTGAATTAAAAAAAAAAAGATGTTTTAAATGTTGAAAAAAACATTTTGAACTTTTATTATTTGGTGTCACACTGGCAAAGACATCTGAACGACTGTTTTGCTTTGGATGGCATTCCGACCTGACTTTACTATGGATGGATGGATGGATGGATATTATTATTGCACTCTCACATTTTAATAAACTGAACACTTAATTCACTTCTATGTTATGGTACATTTAAACTAATATCCAAACATCAAAATAAAACAGGCTTCCTCTCCTGAAGTTGGACCATCTCCAAGATAAATAAGATTGTAATCCAAGTACCTCATTTGTTGAACATCTTAGCAACAGATACCACTACATTCATGGGAGAAGCTGCTATAGCTGGGGAGCTGAACTCATACACAGAGAAACCTCTAGCCTCCAATCAGTTACTGCAGTGCAGCAACTTCGACAGGTGTATGGCCAAAAATTATTTTGACAAGAGTAAAATAAGGAGGACAAGAGTAAATACGCCAAGTTTTATCTCCATAGACAGTTTTTTATTTTATTAGTTGAGCATTCTAAACATCCATATTGCAGTCAAGTGAAGCCAAAATTAATATTCCATTAAGTACACAATGCTGCAACTACAATCACATTTGTTTTTTTGCAACCAAATAGTTTTTCTTATGTTCCCTGCTCATTTTTATGTGCTCATGTGGAGTCTGCATGTTGACAGACTCTGTGTCTTTTAAACAAGGTTAAAAAAAAATTTAAAAAATAAAAAAAGTCCACATTTTTCCAAGAACAGCTGTTATATAACACATAGTTGTCTAGTAGATTGATCAAGGAAAATGACAACTGTGCAAGTCCTCATAAAAATAAACTCTCTAAGACGTCTTCAAGGGAACGTAGCCTTTGTTCGGAAATAAACCTCTGACGTAGTGGAGATGGCACCCATTTTAAAAGAGCGACAAAGTCCATGTTTGGAGGTTCCAGGGCTGGATGGTGGCTTGAATCAATGACTTTTACCTACAAGGCCAGTGTTTGTTGAAGGAGGGCAAATGAATGCTTCACATACATCACAATGTCGATGCTCAAACACAAATATTGTGCAGCCCTAATTTGCATGTTGCATATCATATACAAATTATTCCTCAAAGCTTCGTGCTTCAATATTTTTTTTAAACACGTCTGGGTCGGATCTTTCATGTTATTTTAATTGCAGTGTGGAAGTGACCACATAATCCCCAAAATGTGACTTGATCATTAGTTCGTTGCTTGTTTATGTGATAATGCCATCAGGTTAACCAGGGATTTCATTTGTTTTCTTTTAGTGAAGCAGACACAGTGGGTCTATTCTGGAATTAATCAAAATCAGCGATGTCAAAGGAGGTCATCAGAGCAAGCTTGAAGCCTTTTCCTGGTATTGATTCCTTTATTTGCTCAAGCTTGTAAAAGAGATTCATTACTGTAATGAAGCACTTCAAAATGTTTGGCCATCAGCTACTTCCAATAGCGTGCTCTGATGGAGTATTTGTACTCACTGATCCAGTCTGTTGGGCAGCAGTGTAGAGACAGCCACGGGGGCCTTTGAGTTACTGTGGTAAAGCAAAGTTACAGCTGATGAAGTCTCTGTAGCTGCACCAATCAATGTTTTTACGTCGAGCGGGTCAATTGATTGGTTGTTTCGTGGAATCATCACCATTTCTGCAGCTCTTTTTCAGCTCCGTAGAACTCGTCAACCTCTGCAAGGTCATTGTTTTTCATTTTACGCTCTGCAACTTTACCTCTGCAGAGCCACCGTAAGCTACCTGTAAAAGCTGCAAACGGCGGCGGACGTCTTAGCAGCACATCGGAGCCTTTAGCAGCTAAAGAACAAATGCATAGAATTTATGAAGAGCGAAAACTGAATTTGTATTTGTCAGGTTGGCGTCTCAGCTGTAAGTAAACACATGTAAATCCCATTCACACACCTCTCTGGAACAACAAATACATGACCCGCCCCCATAATTTATGTTTATTTCACACATCAAACCTAGACGGCCTTTAGGATCACTTGTTTCCACTAGAACACTGTGTCCCCCAGTAAACCACAGTGTATCCCCGTTAAGATTGAGTAGCTACAAATCCAACACCTGCTTGACTTGCCTGCACCCGTCATTGTGCAGCTAGCAGGCAGCAGGCTGGCTCGGCACATTCACAGAGCCGAGTGGGAATCAGAGCTCAGCAGAAAGACATCTCAATTAAAAATAGCAATCTGTCGGATAAAGCAGACCACACAGAGGTCCTAAGTGGGTCTAAAGTTAGTGTTTGCATGTTCTTCTCTTTCACTGTATCATTCAGCTTTACAGTTGAATTGAAACTTCTCGGCTCGTCACCTACACCTACAGACTCCTTTTGTAAGTCTGCAGCCACGGTAATTAATACTACACCGCTTTCAGATTGTTAAAAGAGAGGCTTTTTATATTTCCAGAGAGTATATGAAGGGATGACACACCAGAAGAGAGGGAAACGCTCCGAACGAGGCAGAAAACCGCTCAGATCTGACTTATCGATTTTTCAAGAAATAATCTAAACCTGAGCTCAAAATACAAAAATGGAACTCGCTATAAAACGCCGGCCGTGACCTGATAGCCAAGTGGTTCGGGCACAAATACGCTCGCTTGATTCTCAGCTAGCTCGCCATGTCACTTGCCTATTCTCCTTCCCCCATATTTTCTATGTCTGTCCGCTGTCTCCATCAAATGAAGCAATAAAGGCTGAGTCAATGTCTCGGGCTCTTTGTTGTATTCCTGGAGCTGTCTCTGAGCAGTTGTGGTGCTTTGTTCCGCTTGGTGAGGCTGCTGATGTTGGGGAGGGCTGTAGCTATGGGGGGATGTGCTCGGGCTGCAGCAGTAGAAGTAAAACATGTCATATTATCGTCTCTATTACACAAGTGTTGTTTTTTCTAATGTCCTTCATCCACAACTAGATGATCTGAAGCAGCTTTGTCCCATTGTATCAAACTTTATTTGAACACTGAGTGGCTTTCAACCCTGTTTATCAAATACCGACAAAGTTGGGTTTTAATGAAAGGAACGAAATCTTTCAAAACTTTTGAATGGTTACCTTTCATATCAGATATTTTACAACTGAACTCCATCACATCACTCCTGTTTTAGCTCCGTTACACTGGCTACCAGCATATTTTCAACTAAAATGTAAGATTTTAATCATTACCTATCTGGTCCTTGATGGTCGCTTTCTTATCTATGCGTCTGACCTCCTAGTGATGTACACACCAATCCCATTTTGTCATCCTGGGCCAGAGGTCTGTTCTATGTGCCCGGCTGAAAACTAAAGAGGACAGCGCGTCTGCAGTCGGGGCCTTGAGGCTCTGGAACAATCTGCCAGAGGAAATCACGTTGGCTGAGTCAGCGACCTCTTTTAATTCAGAACATACTTGAATAAGAGAGCACTTCCTGATTTTATGGCAGTTTTAATTTTCCTTTGAGCTCTTTCTTTTTAATTTTAATTTCCATCCATCCATCCATTTTCTTCCGCTTGTCCGGGGTCGGGTCGCGGGGGCAGCAAGCAGAGCAGGTCTTTCCAGACTTCCCTCCCCCCGGCGATGCTTTCCAGCAATTCCTGGGAGATCTTGAGGTGCTTCCCAGGCCAGCCGAGAGATATAACCCCTCCAGCGGGTTCTGGGTCTGCCCCAGGGTTTCCTCCCAGATGGACGTTGTCATGACCTGGCTCAGGAGGTCACAACAAGAAAGGAACACCATGATAAACATTTAAATAATTCTTTATTAAATCAAATATGACCAAATTAGGGGCTGCAGGGTGGCACAGTTGGTTAGCACTGTTGCCTCGCAGCAAGAAGGTTGCCGATTCGCGCCCCGGTGGGGGCACCGGAATCTTTCTGCGTGGAGTTTGCATGTTCTCCCCGTGCAGCGTGGGTTCTCTCCGGGTTCTCCAGCTTCCTCCCACACA
>NW_007578633.1:178084-182328 GCF_000690725.1 Stegastes partitus
TGCTGGACTTAGATCTTGTACCTGGGTGGAACACTGAAGATCACTGAACTCGTCTTGCTCATGAAACCAGTTTGAAATTACTTATTTTTGTCCACAACTGAATGATGCGAAGGGTGGCAAGAAAACATTCCCAGCAGCTTCACACCACCAGCAGAGTGAACTGTTGACTCGCTCAACAGGCTCAAGGCTCCGTCTCGTAATCTTCACCTGTCCAGCGTTGATGATCCCGCGCCCACTGCGGCGTCACATTCGTGTTCTTGGCTGACAGGAGTGGAACCTGATGTGGCCGTCCTCTGTTAGCCCATCCACCCCCCGAGTTGGATGTGTTTTTCTTTTTGAGCTGCTGCTTTTTTTTTTTTTACTCAACACAATTGTAGAGAGTGGCTATCTGAGTTACCGTAGCCTTTCTGTCAGCTCCAACCAGTCTACCTCTCATCAGCAAGGCATTTCTGTCTACAGGACTGCCATGTACTGGATGTTGGTTTTTTTTTTTTTCATTCTGAATAAACTGAAGAGGCTGTTATGGGAAAAAGTCCAACAGATCAGCAGAGAAGCTCAAACCAGCCGTCTGCCACCAACAATCATGCCACAGTCAAAGTCACTTAAATCATTTTTTTTGGACCATTTGATGACGTGGGATGAATATTAACTGGAGCTCCTGAACTGTATCTGCAGGATACTATGCATTGCACTACCGCCAGATGATTGGATAACTGCAAAAGTATACATGCATTCCAAATAAAGTACCTGACAAGTGTGTATGACACACAGACTAAAGTCAACAAACCGCAGTAGATAGAGCTTGTTTAATGCAGTCGGGTCCAAAGTGTGTTCAGCACAGAACAGGGAAAGTTACAGCTGCTTGGAGGAGCAGTAATGAGGCAAAACATGTGAGCTATATATATTGTACAGAAAATGGATGCAAGTTATTGGCCACTACCCAGTGATCTGTAACAGCCTGAGAAACGAGCAGCTCATTTCTCCTGCCTCTACAGCTGCTGCTACCTATGCATGTCACGCCCCACCCTCACCCCACAATCCACCTGCGAGCTCTGTTTCTGTGTGGCTCCCCTTGGGGAAGATGCATTGATCTTTCCCTGTGCTGGGTTTAAATTATGCTTCACAGGGAGAGATACGAAACGCAGCCTTGACGCCGAATTTAAATATATTTACATGCATTCTTATTAATATAGCTGGACTTATACATAAATGCATAGACTAAAGGGCGGTTACACATCACTGGGGGACCAGTGTGCACCTTGTTGGAGCCATCACGTCGAAAACAAGTTCTCTACCTACATATATATATATTATATATATAGATATGTAGACACACACACATATATAAGAGGCATTGTCGAGGCTATCGGCCTGTTGTATTTTTTTTTTTTACTCAAAGATGCAAATGCAATCCCTTCAAAAGTACAAAATACTAAGATTCATTAACTATTGAATGGTTCATGTTATTGACAAATTTAAACAGTACTTTCTGAAGCTGCAAACTACTCAAGTTGTACAACAACTCTGCCAACTGCCCCACACAAGCCAGGTTCCAAACCTGCTACAATACGGTATTTAGGCCACTGAGAGTTGGAGTTGGGTACCAACAGACTAATGTGCGGCATTCTACAAAAGGAACTCTGTATGCCCTTCAAAAAGAATTCACTCTTGTTAACTGCCAGGAGTGTGCTGAATGGAGTCACTCGGAGGTCATGGCACTGTTTCACTGTTTACACAAGCACTGGAAGCTACTCCCACAATAAAGCAAGAACACAAAGACTAAATTCCTGAATGCTGGCTTCAACACACACTGATAAAAAAAATTGAAAAAAATAGAAAGCAATCATTATTTTTAACGAACAAGTTAATATTTTATAATCCTGTTTCATTTGTTGCCAGAGATGATTACACTCAGTTGTACGGCTCGTCCGTGTACCCGGGCTATGTGTGTTTGGAAATGGCAGTGACCTTTTTAAGCGCTTGCCCTGAGGTACGTGACCCCGTTCTGCGACGGTATATTTCAAACATTAGTGATGCAGGCAACATGAACTTAAATGTATTGTTCTGAAAATACTATTTATTTGTATTTAAGAACAAAGAACCTTGCAGCATGATCATGCTTTATTGGAATGTGGATGTAATTTGGATATTTTAGATAGATAACACCTCATTTGCACATTTAAACACAAAGTTTGTAGAAAAGTCTTAATACAGAAAATAACAGGTTACGTGTAACCAATGAACTGGGGATGATATCTGCTGATCATTTTACCCTGTTTACCTGTTACGTCTCCCCTTAATGTTGTTTTAATTCAAACTGTGATCTTTTCCTGAGTTGTTCTGGTGCTGAAATCTAACCAAACGGTTAAATTAAAAGGTAGAATGTAATCACACTGTCATCATCATGTGACTTCTGATGATGTTCTTTCACACTGAGGAAAAAAAACAAACTCCAGAACATCTTAGCATTGAATGGTGACACCAAGGAAGGATGAAGAACATCTAGTGTGAGTCTCTGAGACACCAGTGACAGTGTTGGATGGCCCGGGAATGAGAGCGGTTTGGTAGCAGCCTTAGTTCTGGCAGCTAGACCCCTGTGTGCCTGGTGCTGACGACTCGACTCTTCTGTTCGAATGTTTGGAGTTTGGTTACTCTCATTTGCTCTCTGTGCTTTTTGCCATATTTTACCGTTGGCTGCTCACTTTCAACCTATTCATGCAGCGCTAAATTATTGCTGAAATCATTCCTGCTGTTGTTGCTTTTGGAAAGTGCGGCTGCCCGGCAACAATGCTCTTCTCTAGTTTGGTGGCAGCTGGGCACAGCGCTGCCCCACTGATCCCCGGCTATCTCTTCGTTCTGTCAACCTGTGCGCCACAGAATGATCTCACTGTGCAGCTGTATGGAGTGGGCTGCAGCTTAAAATAGGGGACATGATGAGAAATTAGTCATAGGTAATATAAGCAACTTTACTAACTACCAAACTTGGAAATCAGCTCCTGCATCATTCTCTTCTCTGTTCTTACTGCGGTTGCCATGGTCACACAGCGAGCCACGACTGCAAGCTCAAAAAAAAGTTCAACCAAAGCAGCCGCGTAGAAGCATGTGCATTTGGGAGCGGCAACCATCGTCATTTTCCTTGTTGCTGATGCAGAGCTTAATGGTGCGTGTGTGTGTGTGTGTGTGTGTGTGTGTGTGTGTGTTGCTACGCTGAAAACAATTGATGCAGTGACAGTGGGCATGTGCTGCGTAAAAGCACCTTAAAAGCTTTCCACAGGCAAACATTCTCATTAGATGGGCTACTGCAGAAAACGCTGGTGACAGCAGCTTGACCAATGCGGAGAAAGCATTATGATGTCCACTGGAAGCGTTGCATTTTCCAGATACGACCAACAAACCTTAATGAGTGAGTGTAGGGTGTATATTTACAGTGTGCTTTTTACAGCAGATGATGAGAAGAAGTTGATTTAGCAGATTCTCATAATTGAAGTGACGTGATTCATAGTTTGTTGCTTTAGAATTATGTTGGGTATTGGTTTTATGTATAAAACCACATGGCTGCGTAACTGTGACACTTTATGTACATCCATCCATCCATCCATCATCTGTACACCGATTAATCCTAACGAGGGTCACGGAGGGGCTGGAATCTAACCCAGCCGACTTACGGCAAAGGCAGGGGACACCCTGGACAGGTCTTAGAGACAGACAACCAAGCACACTCACATTCACACCTACAGACAATTTAGAATCGCCAATTAACCTCAACATGGTTTTGGACTGTGTGGGAGGAAGCCGGAGAACCTGGAGAGAACCCACGCTGCACGGGGAGAACATCCACGCAGAAAGATCACCCTTCTTGCTGCGAGGCAACAGTGCTACCAACTGTGCCACCCTGCAGCCCACTCTATGTACACACATTTTTAAAATCCATCTTTTGCACAGTCTAATTTTGCACTCTTGGTACCTATTTATTTATATTATTCTTATTTTTATTTTACATTGTGTATTTTGTTTTATATTTTATGTGTGCCTTCAATGTCAGGTGTCTTGTGGGATTGTCTGTTTTTCTTTTAATGTACCTGCTGTAACAAGTAATTTCCTGTAAAAGGATCAATAAAGTAACTATCCTATCCTATCCCATCCCATCCCATCCCATCCTATCCTATCCTATCCTATCCTATCCTATCCTATCCTATCCTATCCTATCCTATCCTATCCTATCCTATCCTATCCTATCCTATCCC
>NW_007578633.1:183013-198858 GCF_000690725.1 Stegastes partitus
TTGAAAATAATGAAGTCTTAAGATAGTAACAAAAGTTCAGGAATAGGTTTTAAATATACAGTGTGTGGGATAAAACACAGCAGGAGCCTCATTCTCCTTTACAATCACTCATTACGTGTTCACAGTCAGGAGGGAAAATATGCAATAATTAGGATCAGCGCATATGATGGAATAGTGGCACTAGAATGTGCCAGTGGCTGAGCCTTTATGGCCAATGTTTTTCCTCCCATATCTCCCCATTCACACAACTATAGCAATGGAGTTCCAGACTTCTCTTAGAAGATAGGTGATGGGTCAGGAATGAAACGTATTTTTTTCAACTCTTCCCTTTAGATGTAATTTGATTCATTTATTTGATTTTTTGGAAAAGAAAAAAAAAATCAAAACATGTATTTGAAAAACTGGAAGAATGAAGCACCAGAGATGAAGTGGTGCATGAATTGTCTTCATGCGTACAGAAGTGTGAGAGTATCCAAAAGGTCAAGAACGTCCACCTTTTCAGAGGTGAACAGAAACGGGAGAGGAAACGTCTTTGCTTCAGGATGTAAGCACATAAAGGTGAGCTGTGAGTAGAAGTAGAAGAAAAAGAAAAAGAAGTTAAGTGCAGAGGAGCAGATGTCAGCCGGAGTTCAGTTACACTCTGCTGGTGTGACACAAAGTTTGACAGAAAGAGATGAAAAACTGGCAGGCACTGGCTTCACCTTACATCGTTCGAATAGCTTCTGAAATCAGCTGTACTGGTGGTAGCAACACTGGTGCTGTCACCACTCAACTCACAAACTTTACAAAACAAGGCGTCTTTACTTTTGTTCAGTAGCAATATTTAAACTGCATAATGTCACCACGAGGCTGCGAAAACACTGACTTTCTGCAGAGCTACTGTACAGGTTCCCAGCGCTAGAACTGTTGTATTCAGGAGTAGAAGCAGAAAGGTGTAAACAGGCCCCAAACCAGTCAGCAGCATCACCAGGAAGCATTCCATTTTTACAAAGGTGACTGGTAACCATTTTGGCATTGACAAACACTATCATCCTGCCAGTAAGCAATGCATTTAAAAAAGAAATGCATTGTTGGCTAGATTATGTTTTTGTATGAATATAAAAAGAAAAAAAAACCCTTCGAACCCCAAGTGGTTTCTGAGTAACTTTTGCTCCTGTCACATGTTTTCTTCTCATGGCGTCCTGCTCCTGAATGGAAACAGCACAACCACAGCTGGAAGTAGACAGAACTCAGAAATGCCTTTTGCAGCACAACATAGATATAATTTAACAAGCGCTGGGAAAAAAATAGAATCAGAATGTACAAAACAATGTTACAGACGGGCTACTTAATGAAGCCCATTTATGTTTTGACATCCTTTTACAAACTAGACATTTTACACACGACTCTAATGAAGATATCTCACCATGCTGAGTCTATCTCACAACAGCTTGCTCCTTTGTTTACCTTTTTCTGAGCCATGCTGCATTTGTTTTATTGACCAAGTATATCTTGTCTCTGTGTAAACACAGCCAGCAATTCACTTGGAAGGTCTCAGATTTAGCTTTATGACTGTTTGTCACATGTGAGCCTATGTGGCTTCTATCATAAATAATAACTGACTGGAGCCACCATGACGAAAACAGATGTAGCTTTTTATGCTTCATTTCCTTTGCATGGGCTGCAAGGTGACTCAGTGGTTAGCACCACTACCTCGCAGCAAGAAGGTCACTGGTTCATGTCCCGGTGAGGACACTCGGGATCTTTCTGTGTGGAGTTTGCATGTTCTCCCCGTGCAGCGTGGGTTCTCTCCAGGTTCTCCAGCTTCCTCCCACACAGTCCAAAAACATGTTGAGGTTAATTGGTGATTCTAAATTGTCCGTAGGTGTGAATGTGAGTGTGCTTCTGTCTCTAAGTGTAGCCCTGTGATAGACTGGTGACCTGTCCAGGGTGTCTCCTGCCTTCACCCTGAGTCAGCTGGGATAGACTCCAGCTCCCATTGTGAGGATTAAGCAGTGTATAGATGATGGATGGATTTCCTTTGCATCACAGTTGCTTCCACTGGAACATCTTTAGTTTACAGTTTTGATGAGGTGTGAGAAAACAGGCCCATGTTTGATGGGATTTCTCAACTTTCACTCTGACTGTGTCTCAAAATTCTCCAGTGTCTCTCATCTATAGTGGATATGATGTTCAGTTTGGTTGTTGGGGTCTTTTTCTCCTGTGGAAATGTCAAAAAACATCTTAGGACTTCATGGTTTAACTGTGTTTTTATAACTGTTTCCAAAGTGCTTCTGTTGTCTGAACCCAACCACAGACATGGGTTGTGGTAAAATAGTTTAAAAAATACATCCGATATCTTTTCCAAAACACTTTCCCTTCACCGCGATGAAAAATGGTCAAGGGAACATGTGGAAGTAGATGTTTAAGGAAAAGACAACAGTGCCAAGAGAGTCTGACTCCGCTGACACAAGGCGATGTAATTATGCGACGGCAGATGTTGTTGCAGTATTCTTGCAGTAGCACAATACTTAAAATGAGCACATAACTAATGCAAATTGAATGTTGTTTTCACTGCACCGTTAAGTTCGCTTTGATCATTTATTCTAATCATCATAATCTTTGTTTATTGAGCATTTTTCAAACCCACACAACAAGATGTTTCACATGAGCTAAAACTCTGTAACAAGTGGGTTTTACAGTGAAGTAATGTTTAAGAAACTGTTTAATGTTCAGAACATATAAGCAAGGTATGGCATCAGATGGAACATGCAGCAACAACTGTACGGGATTGTCGCCGTCCTTCGTGGGTCGTGTTGATGTTTTGCTCAATGAACAGCCTGATCGTAAGCTACTCTGAATGCTGCTGCAGCAAGGAATTGTGGGATGGCAGTTTCTCCTCTCCTTTCATAAGGATGTGCCCAGTGTGTCCCACGCTAAAACGGATGAGAGAGGAAGCAGTGAGGCACCTTTCTTTAGCATTCAGAGATTCCAACCAGCTCTTATCACGGGACATTTCACTCAGTTACATGCCCACCATCCACCCTGACCAGAGGACGGTTTTGGTAATTTCTCGTAGTAGCCAGACGAGAGGCAAATAGGAGAGCAAATAAATCAGCTGCAACACTTCTCACATCCGAAAAGAAGGTGAAAAACTTTTCAGATCCAGAGAAGCTGGGGCAGTTCTCCTGACGGAGCTGAGTGTGCCGAGCAAAAGCCGGAGTATCGCTCCTGACAAGAAAAGGTTCAAGCACTCACTTGGCTGCAGAGTGCCGGAAAACTGGCTGGAGCTCTCAAATCTACCCGCTGGAAATAAGAGGCTTTGTGAGTGCTTCAGTCAGTGGGCAGCTGAGAGTGCTAAAGCAGAGACTCACGGGAACTGTGCAAAGTATGATGGAGAAAAATGACCTCACTTGAAATTTTAAAGGCTTTGTTAGGTTTTTTAAGTGTTTAGTTTGGTTGAAGTGTTTGACTTATTTGTTCGTGTGTGTGTGTGTGCGTCAGAGCATGAATCTATATGTGTGAGTTGTGTGTTTGATGCATGGTGTGTGGCTGTATTTGTAGTCTGAGTGCAGGACAGTGCTTTCTGTTTGATCATAGATCAGAGGCGCTGCGTGGCCATCAGAGTTCTGTCTGCCATTATTTATTGATGAAACAACATTTTCAGTGAGACACCCCCACCAACACCCCCGCCTCCCCCCCTTTTGCATCACCAGGACAGCTCAGATCTTTTCTTAACAGACAAGCTCTGAGCTGAATGTGAAACCTGCTTGTTTCTCAGACTTCAATAAACAAGGTCATCGAAGGGCAGTAAAGGCTCAACACTGGACATATACAATCTGTAATGAGGCGATGGGTCTGCACAGACGTCACCTTCAGCTGTTAAATCTGATCCTTAATGACATTATTTAACCAGATGAAATTAGTCTTTATTCACTGAAGCTTCATAAATCAAAATGCAAATAGACGCCCATTTTTTTAAAAGCCGAACCTCAGTACAGCTACAGTTAAAGGACCAAAGTGCATGATGCACAGAACCTTCTGTTCTCATTTTAGCCCCATCAGCTGGGCCTGTTTTCTCTTTCAGCTGTCACATCTCATTTGGCGCTATCTTGCCTTTGGCATCGCAGGCATTGGCCCTCAACACTGTGTCACTGCTGGTGGTGCTGCTCGGACTTCCACAAGGCAGCGATGAGGTCATATTCATTAAATAGGAACATCTTCCACTGGGCAAAGTCACAAAGAGTGACCCAGTGGATTACCAGGGCTTTAGGACACGTGCTGGTCTCGGTGCATGTACGTCTGCAGGTTTCTTTTAGATATAATGCAGTTTGGTTATCAGCATGACTTGCACCAAGGCAACACTTACAAATATAGATGTTTAATTTATTTTTAAAATATTTGTGCTTTATTTTCAAACTTTAACAGAAACTGTTGCCATGCAACAATGTAAAATATAAGCTGGTCTGTAGTGTGTTGTGTGTGTGACAGAGGTTTCATTACATTTAAATAAGGGGGATAAGGTTTAATGCTACTAACCACAAAATCTTCCAACCAAACTAAACAAACAAACAACAATAACAACAAAAAAACAGGGCAACATAATAGTTTGTAATCCAGTGAAATACAGTGCAGTGAGCTAACAGGCAAAAAAAAAAAAAAGTGTATAGATAAAACAGAAAAGCAGTGATTTTACAAAAGGAAAAAAGTAGTGAAGAGGTCACCTTGTAATAATGATCTTTTTATCCCTGAATGAGGAGAACAGTTACAGATCTAGAAAAAAAAAAACATAAGAATAGTCATAATGATACTAAACATATTGTGATGCTGGCATTGACAGAGGGAGAGGAAAGTGGAAAAGCCCAATTAGCTCTTCATTGTGCGAATCACTATTGTATTGAGCACTACAATCAAACACTGATTCTAAACAGCTTGATTGTCTTATAGCAGAATGTGGGTAAGTATGCATGTGAGGGGGGTTGTTTCCTTTGTAATGCCTTCCCTCAGAGCCATGCTCTGTCTCTCTCTCCTGCTCAGAACTGTTCACTCAGACAAACTGTTGCAGCACAAACGTCCTGTGCGTCACTTTGAGTGCATCTCCTGCCACCGACGCTGCTTTGGTGCACTAACAACGCTTCTGCTCTCAGATTTGTGCCGTTGCACTTGGATCTCTGGTAAACAACCTTTCTCTGATGCATCGCTAGGGGACACTGTCACTTTTTTCAGATGGGACAGGTGTATTTGCGGCATGGGGGTACATCCATGATAACATGCTTGGCTCAAACATAGTAATGCCAACGCTTACTAAACAACATACACACCAATATACTTCCCTATTACTATTATTCTTTCGATATGAATGGGAAAACTAGCCGCCTACAAGGGACATTTGACTTCCCACGGTGTCTCCTCAGACCTGAAGGCCACGTCTGTGACAGAGATGTAGCTGAAGCTTGCTAGCCTCCTGGCTCTTCAAAGCAGGCAAACGGAGGATAGGGATAATTTCTGTGCTGCTTGTAGCATTCACCAGCTGACACGTACTTTTCCTGCAGACGAAGCTTTTGTACTATTGGGTTGAAACAGTTAATGAGATGACTGGCACTGCAGGGAGTCAATGAGAAAGTCGTATGCGTGATGGAGTGAAAGCACGTAGGTTGATTTGAATGTTCGGCTGTCAACATTCAGCTGTCAGTTTTGTTCTGAATTTTATGACATTTATGTCAGAACAAGTCTCAAATAAAGCAGACATTGTCAGGGCTGTTTGGAGAAGTTTTGTTTATTTTTGTGGGGTTTAGCAAGTTCTAGAAATAAGACAAAAATATAAATCGAATTTGACTTTTCTTTCCTGCTTCTGTTCACTTGTTTGAGTCGTAATGTAGCGACATCAGCCAGGTGTGAAGCAGCAAAACGGACGTTTATTTCAATGGAACTGTCACCATCTTTGAATTCAAAGGTTTCCAGGCGCTGCACTTCATTGCAGAACCTGCGATCAATGCTGGTGACAGTGGCCGATATGTTGGAAAAGGCAGTGCTGAGGGGCTCGCCAGGTGTTTATATGTGGGTTTTCAGAACATAGTGACAGTCTAAGTATATGGAATAATGTTGACATGCTTTAGCAACGGCTCTCGTTCGTTTAAGCTCAGCATAAACATCTGACGACAAAGTGTTGCCGTGCAGACAAAGGCCACACCGCGTTCTCCATAACGATGTGTGAACGCTGCAACATTTAGCCTCAACTTGTCTGCGATGACCTTTTGCAACTCCTCAAGATTTCAGCTACAGAAAATGAGGCCAAAGACAGAGTACACAGCAGGACACAGTTTGCTCAACTTCTCCTCTGCTGTCTGTTCTCATAATGCTGAGACACCCAAACACTGACACGCATGATTTGGGATGTCCCTGAGCTTTCTGAGGAGCTTTAAATACCATTATGTCTGAACAGCAGTGAGAGATGGCTGTGGACATCTGCATGAATTCTCCCAGCCTTGAAACAGTCGTACAACTTGCGGTGGCGCTTCAGAATACTAATATTATGTGAGGAGAGATTCACTCATTTTTTTCCTGGATTGTGTGTGTTAGTGTGTGTGTGTGTGTGTGAGCTTGTGAGACAGTGTGTGTGTTTTGATCAGTGTGCAGGCTGATCAAAACACCCTTTGTATTGTACAATATATAATAAATTACTTCACTGATTGAAACAAGGAGCTGATGAAGGCAGGAATAAAAACATAATTATGAGCAATGAGAATATCAGTAAAGGACTTGGCTGGACATTTTTCTACACTTATAGAGCTCATAGAGTTCTGTGAGACTAAAGTGGAACTGTTTGGACTGTCGGCACCATCCCAATAGTAGAGCATGGAGGGGGCTCTGTCCTGTCGTTGGGGCGTTTGGTTTGCTGTGAGGACTGGCTACTGTGTGACCAGCATCATGGATTCTTGAAACACCAGGCCACTCTGAGGGATAATGCTATGCTCAGTAATCATTTTTTACTTTACCGCAAGACAAAGCTTTGTTTAGGAATTATCCCCGGAATGATCTCGATTGGTGCTGGATTTGAATCCTGTTTAAAATGCTTGGGTGTGATTTAAAGACAGCAGTGGAAGCCAGCGGAAACAAGGGGAGAGCTAGCGCTGTTATACCTGGTAAGCAGGCTTAAAATCCAAAACAGAGAGGCCATGAGAGAGAGAAATTAGCAGGAGCATTTATGCAAGGTCATGAAAGATTGGCGTTCAATACAATTATTAGAAATCACTTAAAAATGCTACTGCAAGGTGGTTAGCACCGTCGCCTCACAGCTAGAAGGTCCCCGGTTCGCGTCCCAGGGAGGACACCTGGGATCTTTCTGCGTGGAGTTTACATGTTCTCCCCGTGCAGCGTGGGTTCTCTCCAGGTTCTCCTGCTTCCTCCCACACAGTCCAAAAACATGCTGAGGTGAATTGGTGATTCTAAATTGTCTGTAGGTGTGAATGTGAGTGTGCTTGGTTGTCTGTCTCTAAGTGTAGCCCTGTGATAGACTGGCGATAGACTGGCGATAGACTGGCGATAGACTGGCGACCTCCTCTGCCTTCACCCTGGGTCCCCCATGACCCTAGTGAGGATTAAGCGGTGTATAGATAATGGATGGATGGATGCATTAATACACTGTTTACCAAGGCTTTAGTTGATTTTGACCAAGTTTCACTGAAATATTTTATTTTCATTCATTTAATTTTATTTATTTATTCATCCATGTTTTTAGTTTTTTTTCTTTAGTTTTTTTTTGTTTGTTTGTTTTTTTTACATACCCATAGTATTGTACTTCACATCAAGAAAACGTGGCAAAATAGGAGCACGAAGAAGACAAGTCTGATAGAACGTGCCCCTATAACAAAGAAGACATAAACAAAACATACATACCCTTCAGTCAGCATCTTGCATGTTATAGAGACTGAAGAATTGGTAGTAATGATTGAAAAACAAGAACTTTCTTGGTTCCTTGATTAATAATGCCAGAATCGACTATTTAATTCCTGCAGTGCGTGAGCATGTCGTGGCAGTAGCTTGGCAGGTGGTTCAGAACGTTACAGTCCTCATTAGACTTAGCTGCCGTTTGTTTAAATAAGAAACCAGACAGAAGACTAAATGAACTTGTTGGAAAAAAGAACGAAGAAAACTTTCGGATCAGTGTCCTGTCTTCTTCCAGGCAGTGGAGCACCACTAAAATGTACTCTTCAACAGAGGCTTAAGCAAAGATGCTTTACACAAATGTGAATAAAACCAGAATAAAACTCTTTCAGAAAATTTGGGAATTTGTTTTGCATTAGTACTGCAATACGTTATGATCTTTCATTCACATTTCATTCAGTTCGTATTGGTTAGTTGATTATACACCTCTGTTAGAATAATATGATGATATTTATTCATTAATATTACTCACAACAAAGCGATTATCATTCATTAGGTGGCTGAATAGGACTGAAATAGTATTAGAATGGATTAATGGATCATTTAATTTCTCACTTTATTCATTAAAACAAAAACAAACACAAAAACCAGCACCAACAGTGCGACCAGAGAAACCTGCGAAATAAAGCAGCTCTCTGCCCAGGTGCATTTCATTATGCTTTTGGCTATTAAGATAAATCTTCACACTGCTGTTCTTATTTTTTATTTGTTTATATTTTTTTTTTTACAAAATCCTCAATTTCACAGCTGTCAGTGGAGAAGATGTAACAAACCTTCAGAGCCATCAGGATTTGTGGAACTGTAATGATCCAGTGTGAAACAAACCGTCACAGATAGAATGTGAATGACAGGCTGCTAATGACAACAAACAGATCGAGGTTGCGCTGCGACGTTCCTCAAATGCAGTAACTCGTGAATGATCAGTCGGCCATTGTTCTAAATTGTGTACTTCGTTTAGAAAATGCAAATCTTTTGGTGAAATAACTGAACAGCATGTTTTAGAAGGTTTTACTATTTTATCCACACAGTGCATCTAAACACTCTAATACATTTTGATGATTTTCATTTTATTTATATTTTCGTTCTTGTGGTTTTCTCAGGGTGGCGCAGTTGGTAGCACTGTTGCCTTGTGCCTGAGTGGAGTTTGCATGTTCTCCCCGTGCAGCGTGGGTTCTCTCTGGGTTCTCCAGCTTTCTCCCACACAGTCCAAAAACATGTTGAGGTTAATTTGTGATTCTAAATTGTCCGTAGGTGTGAATGTGAGTGTGCTTGGTTGTCTGTCTCTAAGTGTAGCCCTGTGATAGACTGGTGACCTGTCCAGGTGAACCTGCCTTCACCCTGAGTCAGCTGGGATAGACTCCAGCCCCCCATGACCCTAGTGAGGATTAAGCGGTGTATAGATAATGGATGGATGGATGGTTTTCTCGGTCAAAGATGGCTGGTCGTTAGTGTATAAAGTTCACGCCCATTCATCAGATGAACACACTCCCTGACTTGCACATAGATGTCTGTATGGGGTCTTTCCCCCACAGGAACCACAACTCACAAACAATCGCAGCACTGTCAGTAATACATGGAGTGTTTCCTGCATCTCTGATATATAAAGCTTCTCTTATAAGGACTTGCTCGCAATTCATTCAGTGGCAGCTCAATGACCAAACCGTACACTGTATGTGATTATATGTTTAATCATGTGAGCAAGAGAGAGGCCAGGAAACTGACAATTCAGATACATCAGAAGAGACAACACGGAGGACAATCCAGACCACGAGAGAACTAAAGTGGAACAATCCAGGGACGAGGAAGAGGGCCTTGCTGTTATTAAATTCTAGACAAAGAATGTGAATTTATCCTGGTCCTCATCTCCACCTGAGAGGCGAGGTCGGCTGTCGGCTGAAAGTGTTATCACGAAAACAAGACTCGTCATATCCCGGCTTGATGACATAAAATCCTGCTTTGAAACGTTTCTGACAAAGTTATTTGAAGCACAGTCGTAAACATGTCCAACCCAAAGGGAAATAGATAGACCAGAGAGACGTCCAAGCATACGATGTCTTTGATTTTATCTAGAAGCAAATTTACAACCAGTCCGGGGGATGCAGTCTGGTCTGGCAATCCTTCGTGCCACTAGTTCACTTCAAACATTTCACATGTTGTTACAAGAGATTTGCTTCAACAACTGTGATACGAGAGCAGGCGACTATCGGTGGGGGAGCTGGCAGTGATTAGCAGGGTTTGAGACAAATGGTTGGAGTAGCTGCCACAAATTTCTAACACGAGGTTAGACATGACAGTGGATGAACTTCTGGTCGCTTTTAGGGGACGCTGTCTATTCAATTAATACATGCAAAGCAAACCATGTAAATACGGAATAAATGTACGGGCAGCATATACAGCTGAAACCAGAAGTTTACATACACTGTATAAAAAGACACATAACCTTTTTTTCTCATAGTCTGACATTAAATCAGGCTAAACTTTTCCTGTTTTAGGTCAGTTAGGAATACCAAAATTATGTCTGTTTGCTAAATGCCAGAATAATTAGATATTTTTTGGGAGATTTTCTTTATTACTTTCTTCAAATTCAGAAGTTTACATACACTAAGATGCCTTTAAACTATTTGGGAAAGCCCAGATGATGATGTCATGGCTTTGGAAGCTTCTGATAGGTTAATCAACAACATTTGAGTTAACTGGAGGCACACCTGTGGATGTATTTTAAAGCAAACCTCAAACGCACTGCTTCCTTCTGTGTCAACATGGGGAATCTAAAGAAATCAGCCACAATATCAGGAAGAGACTAGTGGACCTCCACAAGTCTGCTTCATCCTTGGATACAATTATCAGATGCCTGAAGGTTCCACATTCATCTGTTCATCTGTTCTGTGTCCCAGAGATGAAGTGTTTTGGTGTGGAATGTGCCTATCAACCCCAGAACAAAAGCAGAAGACCTTGTGAAGATGTTGCTGAAGCTGGTAAAAGAGAGTCATTATCCACAGTGAAACCAGTCCTGTACCGACATGGACTGGAAGGCAGAAGACGTTACTCCAAAAGACACATAAAAAAGTCTGATTACAGTTTACAAATGCACACAGGGACAAAGACCTTCATTTCTGTGGTCTGATGAATCTGAAACTGAACTGTTTGGCCTTAATGACCATCGTTACATTTGGAGGAAAAAGGAGGAAGCTTCCAAGCCTGAGAACACCATCCCCACTGTGAAGCATGGGGGGTGGCAGCATCATGTTGTGGGGGTGTGTTGCTGCAGGAGGGACTGGTGCACCTCATAATATAGATGGCATCATGAGGAAAGAAGATTATGTGGAAATATTGAAGCAACATCTCAAGATGTCAGCCAGGAAGTTAAAGCTTGAGCACAAATGGGTCTTCAGATGGACAATGACCCTAAACATATCACCAGATTAGCTACAGAGAGGCTTCAGGACAACACATTCAGTGTTTTGGAGCAGCCATCACAAAGCCCTGATCTCAATCCTGTAGAACATTTGTGGGCAGAGCTGGAAATGTGAGCAAGGAGGCCAACAAACCGGACTCAGTTCTGTCAGATGGAATGGAACAGAATTCTATCCAACTATTGTGAGAAGCTTGTGGAAGGAAACCCAGAATGTTTGAGTCATATAGTTTAAAGGCAATGCTACCAAATACTAAAGACATGGACTTACACTTCTGACTTTGAAGAAAGTAATAAAAAAATTCTCTCTCTCTTATTCTGATATTTAATAAATAGAAATAATTTTGGTAATCCTGACTGGCCTAAAACTGGTAACGTTTACTCACATTTAATGTCAGATAGTGAGAGAAAGAGGAAAAAAAAAAAAGGCTATGTGTTCGATTGTACGTGGCCAGGACAAGTTATGCCTGGAACATGCACTCACATTACATCTGGAGACGTGCTGAGAAATCACTGCAGGTCTTCAGGGGAGCAACATTTGATAATTTCTTCACCTCATATGAGGAGTTGCCCTCGTCCCAACGAAAAGACACCATGTCCTACCGAAGAAAAAGAAAAATCTGCTCTTGATGACAGCTCTGCACGGGGAAGCCACTCTGAGTACGACAGAGGACAAAAACTTCTGCTCTGGATTATAACAGGAACAAAGGGGACCTGACAACCGTGATAAGGTATGTTACGTTTTACCTTTCAAGTCTATTGCACCTTTTTTTTTCTCTCTTACCACATTGTTATATTTGCACTTTAAAAATAGATAGTCAATATGTAGAGTCAGTTCTATTGAAGTGAATCTGTATATGTGCTTTAGATGTAATACATTCAAACTGAAGATTGCTGCATTTTTTTTGGCGTTCATATTTAAGACAAGAAGTGACTCTTGTCTGTACTCACTGATGGATTCTTGTACTTTTTGCAGGTTACCAGCACATATTCTTGTAAGAGGGAACCATTTGGAGAAGAGTTGGGTAAAAGTTGAGGTGGTACTCCCCATCAAAGGTGGCAACAAGTTCCTGGAACACCATCCTCTGCTGGACTGGTGAGAGATGCAACCACCAGAGAAGTGAAGAGGTGCATTCTTTGTTCACCGGGAGATGTTAAAACAGACATCATGTGTCATAAATGCAGTGCACACATGCAGCAGCCACATATTGTTTAAAATGAGTGTAGTGGGAGCATCTGTGTCTAGGAAAGTTTGGTATTTCCAGATGGTCCTTGAACACACCGTCAGAATTAGGTCAGCTCCTCCCATGGCCCAGCCCTTGATTGAGGGTATTAAAAGCACCTGTGGCATCATGGCTGCCCTTTTGTCTCTGCTTGAGTGCCACATGGGCTCCTTGTGACTCTGAGGTAGGTGTTGTTGTCAGGCTTGTGGACAGGGTTTTGAATGTTTCAAGGTTTGTTAAACTGATTGCACATGATGATGACTTTCATTTGTTTGACAGTCTCCCTTGCTTTGTACTGGTGTCTGTTTGGCGGAGGTTTATACCAAGTTTGCCTGCCTTGGCGTAATGTGGATGTTGCTGATTTCCCTCGCATCTGTATAACAAAGACCATTACACCAAGGTAGGGAATGTTTTACTCAGCAGTTAATAAGGGTGACCGTGAAAGGTAATTTGTTATAACCGTGTTATAACAATGTTATAACCCTGTTATTAACATGTAATGTGTTTGGTTGTGTTGTAGGGTTTTATCAGCTGCTGTTTTGCCTTTGTTTACTTTTGTTTGCTTTTGTTTGTCCTTGCTTGTCATAGTTTGGCTGTGTTAGCCTTTTGTTGTATTTTAGATTGAACAAACTGGTTTTGTGACAATTCCCATTTCTAGTGGACAAGGTTGCCAACTGGTGGTGGAGGTTGAGCGTTGTGTGGTTTTCCTTCCACCACCGATGTGGTAGTCATTACAGATTGCTGTGCGCTCATGAGTGGTTGGTGGTTTGTTTCACTCCTGGACATCTAAATAATTGGCCACCTCTCTCCCCCCGCTGGCTTCCACCCACTTCCCTCTCCCTGGGTTAACTCTATTGTTCTGGAAATGTCTCTTTTTAAAATGTTATTGTTAAATAGAATTAAATTAATAAAATAAATATCTTTGTCCATTTCATAGGTTTGATTTTTGTATGGCTTTTAGGTTGCTCTTTCCACGGGCAATCTAGCTACTTATCAATCATTCCACCAAATATTCAAGAGACGCCAATTTCTTTGGATTTGAACCACGTCTCTGTCTTCTCTCAGCGAACGAACTTGTGTGACCTGTGTGACTATTGCGGTAGTTTGCATTTAACTTGTAGTTCCTCGGGTGAGAGTCCTCCAGGTGGCGTTGTCGGGCTTCTTTAGATACTGGTTCCTCTCTCCTACGCCCAACTCCCTCCTTGATCTAACCTCGCCACATTAGCATGAGAACACACACAGTGTAGCCACCACTTACAGACAGATTGTCAACACTTTTAAGTTTTGGTTTTTGTTAGTAATGTGGTGGTGCTACATGTTTCCAGACATGAAATGTGTAAAATACCATGTCCATGCATAGTTTGGGCTCTGTGTCTGAAACATAGCAGGTAAAATTCAAAGAGAAAAGACAATTCAAGACATCAGGTTCAGCATCGGATTGGAAGAAGCAGGATTATTCACTCATTATTTAGTCCACATAGCCTTTGTGATCGTATCCTACTGGGAGGCTGACGTCTAATGCCCTTGTCTTGTGTGCTGAACCCCTTTGAGCGACTGATGTATCATAAGGGAGACATCAGCTGTCAACCTGGCCTGTCACACTTGTCAGGAAGTCGATTCATTAATCATCTTTGACTCCGCATGGGAGAGCTGCCTCCATTTGGCAGAGGTCTGGAACACCTGTGACACAGTGCCAAGCTTTCTGCTGCGAGCTGGAACCGCATCTGGAAGTGCTAGATGTCAAGAACATGCGTTGATGGGTGCACATTAGAAAGGATTGATGTCGATCATTTTTCTTCAAAGTTTGACGAGATGAAACTTTCGCAGGCGGTGTGTGTTCAGAGCATGAAAAGGCTTTGATCTGTCTTGTCTGGAAAGGGAAAAAAAAACTGCTGAGGCCAGCGAGGTTTGGAAAGGATGTTGAGGACATCTGAACAAAATGAGTGAGAGTTACATCTCTATGCATCACAATAATGGACCCTGACTGACTGACATCAGTGGTTTCACATTAACAACTGATCTCCATAACTACTATTGAGTACTGGAAGAAATTACTACAGCAATTTCCCCCTTAATTGCTTGCAAGATATGCTGTCGAATGAGCTTTAATTTCATCTGGTTATATTTGTGTTTTGTTAGGAGACATTAGGTATTAACTTTTGATGTAGTGGGATCTTAGAAAATGCTTCGAATTGATAAAGGAAGGAAGTTTTTTTTGTGAATTTATCCTGTCTTAAAGTGCTCTGTTCAGTTTTAGTATACTTGTAGAGCTATGGAAGAATAGTTTTAAGAGTGGGTCCCTGCACTGTTAGTTTCTCCTGCAAACACATGACAGTGCCCACCCGCACACATGCGTAGGTGATACCTTCACTGAAGTACACAATGTGCAACTAAAAGCAAGAAAGATGAAGACTGCTAATGTGCAATGCAGGCAATGTCTCTTTTAGATTGTCTCCTAGAAACTGTGTTTATGTAATTCGGATTTGCAGAAAGGAAAAATAACTAACATTTTCTCTTAGTATACAGTTATGTGGAAATGTTAATTTATGTATCTGGCAAGTTGCAAATGCAATATGTTGATGGTATGTTCACTGAAAACATTTTCATTTTCTTTCTTTTTTTTTTTTTGGCAAAACATCTGATCGTACAGTACAACATACACATGTAGTGACTAGACCACAATTTAACCATTTAATGATCATATTTGGGTACTGATAGTCTATGAGATAAGGCTATAAAGGTTCTGGGTGCAAAACAAGTGACTTGATATACTGTGTTTGTACAGTGAATCCAAAAAAAAAAAGCCTCAAACATGTTTTCCAAACCTGAACCAAAGTACTTGTGTTGTCCTGACCTGTGCTGGGAGTCAGGATGGCAAACCCTTTAAGTGCCCACCATCCACCCCAACAACCTCTTGTGCAAATCATAAATGTGACACTTAAGTCATTCAATATAAAGGAAATGTAAAGATAGTGCAGTTGGGGGTTTCAGTTATCACAGTACAGTAACAATGAATGAATTGAATTTCTAAAGAATGGGTTTGCCACAGAGAACCCTTTACTTCTGCCGACCTGGAGATCCCTGTACTTGGACAAGGCCACATCTGTTATTGGAGTGCCTGGAGCACACTGTTTTTAGAAGGTTGCAAAGGATGACCCATTGACATACGGCGCTACTAAAACAGCTGCATAGCAAGTCCAAGAACATCTGTGTCCCTTACAATCGCTAGAAGGATGTTATTTACTATCTAGTTTACATTTTATAGGTGGAGTGTTTCAGCTGTCACT
>NW_007578633.1:199373-293194 GCF_000690725.1 Stegastes partitus
TTATTTTAACATACAGACTCTCAAAACCAGCTGCATGCTACCTGTCAGACTGCCAGCAATCAGCAGGTAAATAGAGCAGAGTTTTTATTTGCTACAGAGCAGGTGACCTGTCCAGGGTGTCTCCCTGCCTTTACCTAAGTCAGCTGGGATAGACTCCAGCCCCCCACGACCCTAGTGTGGAGTATAGGTGATGGATGGATGGATAAATAATGGATGGTCAACCTTGAAGGAGGAGAAGCTGAAAGAGCTGCTGGAGAATCTGCTATCAACTGATTTGATCTGTTTTTTTAGACAAAAATGTAAAAGGATAACACATTTCCTTGGAGAGAAAAAAAACACTGATGCTAGTTTAAGGCTAAATATCCGTCCTGTGGCTCTAAACTCTGTACAGGATTCGTTTGCTTAAGGGCATCAGCCATTGGTGTGCATGTAAGAAAGGATGCTGGACCACTCAGAAGGCACATTTTCATGTTCTCTATGAAGTCACATTGTGAATGTTGAGATAGTCATGGTTGCCTCTGCCCTGGAGAAGGTCTAAGAGCTAAACCACATGACTGTAGTCATGTCATGGATCTGATATTAGTTTAGTTTGGATATTGCATCCCCATGCACAGGAACCATGGATAGAGTCTACTCATTAAATAATTACTAAAATAGATGTATACTTAAACATGTGTAAGACAGTTAAATAATATCTGTAAGGACAATAAATCAAATCGAGACGGCAGCTCATGCAAGTACTTTAGAGCACATGCCACTGTTGCCCAGGAGGATAATACAAAAAAACAAAACAAACAAAAAACAACATAGCCATCTGTATATCCTCATATCCTAGCAAAATAGAACTAGATGCTGATATAACATCACTAAATCCACATTTAGCCAAAGCATCAGTGGAAATGGCAGCTTGGTGCCAGTGGACTTTTTGTCAAGGTTTCCATTGGCAGAGCGTGATTACACAACATAAATCTAAACCGCATCTGCGAAATGTGGGACAGACAAGTTCTCTGTCAGTCCATGTGACCTTGTTACAAAACACCAGTGTTTCTGACAGTCTCGCTCCCTTGAGAAAGCCAGAGTGCTCGGTTTAAGAGTAGGTGCCTGAAGGGAAGTCAGGGTCAAAAAGCACATGGTGCAGGGTTTGGATGAGTGCCACGCAAACGCTGCGAAAGGTGAGATATCCCGCGCTTGTCAGTGAGTGAGAAGTCTCAGTAGGTTTACAGGTGTTATTATTATAGGATCTAACTGTCAGAAAAGAAGCACCTTGACACAATCAACACAGCGCTGGAATGAAAACACTGATTCCATGAGCGCAGCAGCAAACAGGCATCTCGCTGCTTCGATCCTCATTTGAACAGTCTGTAATATATGTGTGTTTCAAGCATTATCATGGAGTGACACATGACTAATTAATGAGACGGGAAGTCGAGAGAATACAGTGAATAAGCTGTTGGGAATGACAGGTTTTAGCAAGATAAACAATAATGCCTTTTAGCCTTGTTTTGGGCGAACAGCCTGCTGTCATCTCCCCGTATAGGCAGACTCTCCATATAACCATGTGCTTGTGATACATTGGTGGCTCTGATACTCGTTTGTATTGTGGTGGCAAAAAGAAAAATCCATGAATGAAGCGTTACAACAACAAAAAAGGACTCGCACAGTGTGGTGTTCTCCTGGTCATGGGATGTGGGCGTTTGCTTGCAGGCAGTGCAAATCAAGGTCAAAAGCAAAACAATGATGACATTCCTTATGGCAGCTCCTCTTCCCTTCCAGCTTACTGGAAGTTGCCGAAATGAGCTTAAACTCTTCCTTTGCGCTTAAAAAAATCAGATTCTGATAATGCTAAGCTACACCCTACACGATGTTTCTGCAAAAAACAGAATCTTATGAAGGTTGTTTTGCAAGTTTATATCTGCAGATGAGGTAAATATGGTAAAATAATAATTTTGGCCTCATTTCTTTGCTCCTAAAATGCAAAAGTAGGTACTGGGCATCTGTAACAACTGTCAGTGTTCAAGCCTCAAAGCAATATCAGTGTGATTTATGCAAATGACAGGATGTTTAACATGATGCTGATATACTGTAAAGCGTAATCATTAGACCTGATGCTAGTACACAGGTGGCCAATTAAATTAACAGGTGGAGATATGAAGATGATGTATAAAACATGTGAAGTGCCTTTTAACAAGTGTCAGAATCCTAGTCTGCTCTAGTTTACTACTTAAAGATTTTAAAAATGTTTATAAAAAAAAAAAGCCAGGTGTTGATTAATGCATTTGCTTTGTTTTTTTCCCCCCCTGCAATTTAAATCCAAAGTCCAATTTAAGAGTCGGAAAGCAGATTTTAAGTGAACTTTGGGGAAAACGAGACACATCATGCTGACTTACTGAGTGCGCCTTTGGGACAGGTTTATTTTGTGCGCGCACCAGGAGTTATTGGGTGAGGTTGAGCTCAAAATACAAGGATACTGGTAGTGTATTACTCGAGGGACTTTGAACCAATTTCACCTTATGTAATATGACTCTGGGGAAATCAGCGCTGTCACACAGTGTTTATGGAAAATATATTGTGGTGGATGCATTTGCAAAAGTGGGGAGGAAAAAATAACGCGGAGGCAGCATACATGCCAGTTTATGAGTGGTTGGCATCAGCAAAGGTGTCTGGGGGATCATGCTGCCAAAATAATAAAAAAAAAAAGTACATGGAGCATTAAATGGGATGTCTGTTTGCCATTCCCATACATTGTGTGCCCTCTGCAGACCTTAAATGTGAGAATAGTCAGAAACAAAACATTATATAGATCCGTCATCATGACCCTTGAACTGCCGCAAAATATATTTCTTAAGTTTGTTTCATTCACTGATTCATTAACATGACAGTAAAGCAGTTGTGAAGTTCTGCCTTAAAGTCCTTTACATGCCCAAGAGCTGGTTTAATAGAATTCTGTAAGTTTATGACAGATGTTGTCGGGATGTTTACTTCTAGCTTCAGGTAAATTTGACTTGAATGTATTTTGTTGTACATCTTCTTTAGAATTCCATCCTTCCTAGTGATGAACATGAAAAGGCACATTTTAAAATTCTGTCGAGCGCTGACTCACAATGTGCTGGAACTGAGTGAGAAACTGTGTAGGCAGGGGACACACACTTTAGTTGTTAAGCTAGAGGTTTGTAGTAAACCTGGGGGACATTTGGAAATACCACGGTATTAAGACTAATTCTTTTTTTTAAATTCTTTATCAGTGGATCGTGTTGCCGTCAGTTCATTAATTACATTAGCTTCTTTATGGCATTTAAAGCCATCACCTTTGCACCATGACAGCCCAGTAATGAAGTCCAGTCTGGCCTCTCAGACAGACCACATTTCTAGAGATAATGAATATCTGGTTACCTGTGTTTGCGCGTATTAGACGGTCACTGACTTTCTGGCCTATCACTTTAGCTCCATCCAGGGTCATCAGTAGTGATTTGTAACCGTTAACACGACCCCAGAGGCTTACAAATCAAATAACGGGGGACATGTCCTGAACAATATTTGAAGCAGTCTTTGAGATTATGAGATTCTGAATTATTCGGCCTTCACACTAAAATATTTACAGCGACATTTTTATTTTGAAAGTCTTGCCAGTGGAGTGTTCTTGCCTTCAAACTTCACTGTAGTCAGAGTAGTAGTTGTAGTAACAGTAGTAGGCAGTCTGTCTTGTAGATACTAGTCTGAAGGCTTACCATAATGTTAGTGCAACAATAAATTGAAGTGATTCCTACACATGGTTAATACTTGAACTAAATGACAGTTGTTAAGTTTTCATGGCCCAAGATGGTAACATTTGACATGATAATCTAAATTTATTTATGATAGGGCTACTTAAAAGGACAAGCATCCTTGAGGTTATCAGCACTTGTACTCTGAGGACTATGGATCCGACCCTCTGATGCAACCCATGGTAATATTTCTTATATTTGCCCCCATACCTGCAGAAGAAAACAAAGCACAGATGTTTAGGTACAACACAAAATCAATTCAAATAGGAAATGAACAGTGGTGTCTAATGTGGGCGGCTGTTGCTCAGGTGGTAAAGCGGGTTGTCCTCTGATTGAAAGGTTGGTGGTTCGATTCCCCACCCCTCCACAGTACGAAGTGTCCTTGGGCAAGACACTGAACATGAAATTGCTCCCAATGGCAGGCAGCACCTTGCATGGCAGCTCTGTCGCCATTGGTGTATGAATGTGTGAATGAGAAACACATTGTAAAGCGCTATGTAAGTGCAGATCATAATGTCCAACGATTTGTTGACCCATCCATCCACCCGAACCTCCTCCCTACAGACTGTGGCTGCACATCTTCATCACCTCATTTTCTCCTTTTCTTGCCATCATACATACTATGCTTTCACAGTGAGACTAATCCCAAACTGATTACTCATGATAATGAAATTAAATGCAATTCAATGATAGAATGAGCTACTGGAATTTACAAAAGGACCAGAACAACAATAATAAAAAAGTCTTAAACAAAACAAGTCATAAAAAGGTAGCATAAGAGTGGTACAAATTTTACAGGGACCTTGATTTTTAGGACGTAGGTTAAAGTCATTTAGTGTGCTGAAGTCTAGACAGAGCTGTTTACACTTCACCAGTCCAGCGCAGGATGTATAATATCGTGGAGCTCCAAAGACAAATGTCTCCATCTTGACACAAACCTCAGCAAACATTGTGGAGTTTAATAAATGTGGTTACAATACAAAACATTGAATTTAGGCAAGTTGAGATGTCATCTGAAGTCATCCATCACGGCCACTTTTATCATTTTAGAAAATGGAACTTACAAAATGCTTCTTCTAATATCAGTTCAAAACATTTCCAATAGTTTCTCTGTCTCGGTGATTTTGCCTCAGAGTTGTTGCTTGTGATGTCGAGGATACACAACTATGAAAAACTAAAATGCTATAATCAGTGTCCCCCAGCGTTCATCTTTTTTTTATGAGTCACGGTGGCACATGCGGCTGTGATCGAGTGACGTTCGAGAGGTAGACGGAGACGATGTGCTGCCTCAGGAGACGACTAAGTGTCACATGAGACTTGTTAACCTTTGTTGTTTTTTTTTTTAACAGAGAAGATGATAAAATCTGACATCCATACTCCCACACAGATAGTTTGTCAATCACACCAGTGAGAGATCTCCTGTATTATCGAGTTTGAATGGCTTCTGCTTCGTCACATTCTCATTATGAATTAACTCTGTGTGTAATATGAAGACAACTCTTTTTATTATATTACAGTTTCTGTCGTAGCTGTCTGTGGTGTTTATCAAACCAAGTTAATCACGGACAGACCTACTGAAAGCAAACACCCGACAATGAATAAAGAGGATAGGCACTTTATAAACTACTTTGCATGTATAAAAACCTGAGGCAAGGCGGCTCTGTATAATTCAAATGGACTTGAATCCAGCTCTGGTGTGGAACAAACAACTGGACTGTGGGGTCATGGTCTGCTTCCAAGAACCCTCTGGTCTGTTTTGGGTTGTGAAAGTAAAGCAAGCAGAAAAAGCAATCTCCTGATCTGAATGGATGTTTTTACACCTGTCCTTTGGTTCATTTGATGCAGACCAAGAGCAAAAAGGGAAAAAAAGCTACATTGCAGCATTTCAGGCTCCTTCATGTTCATAATGACTTTTTTTTTTTTACCAAGTCTGTAAACAAAGTGTGGGTAGCATTCAGAATGCACAGGTAGCTCCCTGATTGGACCGTTACGGTGATGACATCAGCAGGATTCACACAGCTCTGGTGAGTGACAGCAGGTCGCTGTGCAGGTTGATAGTGCAGTTTAATTTTCTTTTTTTTTTTTTGCTGTCTGGTGGCAAAAAGAGCTGGCAGAGAAATGATTATGAGCGCTATCAGTAGGTTATTACAGTATAGGCTGCGAGCCCATCGCATGTTGTGAAGAATTGCAAATAATACGTGGGATAGCTCATCTTTTAATAGCCTTGACATTCACCGAGGATGCAAACGTAACAGGCTGCATTTTAAACCGCTGCTGACTGATCACTGACTGCATGATTTACACTTTGTTTATACATATTAAGTATGATATTGCTTTCTGATCAGTTCATGAACAGCAGCTTGATGCTAAAATAACAGATTTTAGATCACAGGCACGGAGAAAAACATTTTCGTCAACATGGAATATTGGGATATTTCCAGCCCTCTCCATCAGGTTAGACTGTCGGCTTCTTGTAGCTGCTCAGATGACAGATTTTATCTGAACTTGTCAGGTTAGGTGGGATAAGTAATGTATGGCTGATGTAAGATTGTTTAAGCTTGTTAACGGTTGGACTTTTGATAAATCTGACTGCAAAAATAGTGATGTGTTTGTTGCACCCTTGTAATGAACGGCCGGGACCACGTTCAATTAGTTTTTTTTGAAACATTTATTTAACGAACAATGCCCAAGTTTCTTTCAAGCAAGCGGATGTCCCATTTTTTACATCGCCTCACACTTTTCTTTTTTTTTCTCTCCGGGCCAAAACACAGCGTTCCTTCTCTTAAAGGGGACGTACACATTTCTCTCTACTTAAAGGCTCTCAGAACTGACATTCACAGTATGAATTAAATGAAACATCGGCAACCAACTTATCTTGAATTAATTAACTGAATGGGAAAAACTCATAAACGATAGAAATAACCCAGTGTGCTACATGTTGTTGTGCTTCTGTCCTATTCTCTATCAAATATCGTGTCATCATATTATGACATCAAACTATTTTGTACCATTTGGAAAGCAATAAATTGAGGAGATCTTATGCATGCACGAAGAACACAGAAAAGTTTCAGCTCAGCAGCTTCTCTGGACCGCAGTGAAGTCTGACGCTCTTCCTCGGCCAGCATCCATGCGACCCAGCCACAGTTCAAACTAGTAATTCTCAGAAGAATCTGGGAGCGCTGTGACACCAGAACATGAATTTAAACACATCAGGAGTGGTGAAGTGCTGCATGACCTGCTGTCAGTCACTGGAATTTGCTTCGTTCATGTAGCCAAATGGCCATTTAGTGATGATGATGCAGGATGCCATCACCAAAACCGTCCAGCCAATGGGAGCGTTTGAGACGAGCCAGGCCTGCACAGATGTGATAAGTGTGAACGCCGAGTAAAAGTAGGCAACAATAGCTGCAAAGTGGCTGCAGGTTCTGGAGTTCGGCGAAGCAGTTGCTTTCCACGAAGTACATGATTGGAGGCGCTTCCAGCTGATTGGCTTAGATACTGGCTTAACAATATGACTATTTATAGAAACGTTTAATTTTGATTTTTAACTGCGTCAGTGGGACATTGCACGATGAGCGTTCATTCTGTTAACGGAATAAGCTCTTGGTGACGTTTGTTAGTCAGAGAGGCTGAATGAATTCACAATACATCACCAATCATAAGTATGAGCATCAGAATAATTAAATAGGCTTTAAATATTTAGCAACAAAAACACTAGAATGGGAGTATTCTTGACATAAATAATACATGTGAAGGCCAGGCGGTGTAAACATCCATTTTAATAATTAAACCTGTTGTTTATTTCCACTGTATTGTTAAAATTTAGATTTATTTATATAGTGGAGAACTGACATGATGCTTCTTTACATTCTGGATAGGGTCATAATTTACTGCATATGAACTGAGCAATGTGTTCTATAACATTTAATAAAATCAGATCTCACAGCAGCGTACGGTTTCTCTGAGTTCCTGTTTAGACTCAAGGCTGCTGCAGCTCTTTGTCCTCATCTGCTGCTGCCTGCTTTCGAAGACTTTCCTGGTGCAGTTCATCTAGAATACTAAATTACCAGTACTTGTCATGTTTACTGTTTATTGTGGCTACATAGACACCTTTCTGGATAGTTTTCTGAGCTTGTTTGCTTAATTGGTTGTAGTTTTATGTGTGCAGGTTGAAGGAAACATCTAAAAAGCACTTCTGCAGCCTTGTGTAAAGCTTCGCTCTAACCTTGGGGATGACATTTTTTTTTCGCTGCACAGTGACTCTATGGTTGAAGTCATATTGAGACAAATCCTGGGGCTGCTCCAGTAAATAATGAGTCACCTCCTGAGACCGTATGTCAGCACCCATGGTGTCCACTTGCCTGTAAAAGTCTCACAGACATATGCGCACATCTTTTGAATCGCAACTTAAAGCTTTATATAACTCAGACAAAAGCCTCGCGAGCCAGCCGCTTATTTAATTTCGCAGGAAAAATGGGCTCCAACAAGTGGTACACAATCACATTAAGAGTCGAGTCTGGCCCGATGTCCACTTTAGGAAGATAGTTTAATGTCTTTATGGATATGATTTCCCTGTTCAGAATCAGTGTGACACCAGGCTGGAAATTCACTTTAGAGGAAGTAGAGTGTCCTGTGTTACAAGGGTCTTTGTCTCCTTGATGGAGTGATGTTTCCACTGACTCTGAAGAAGCCTGTAATGAAGAGCGCGCTCTGCTCCAAACCATCTGTGTGTCGGTGGGGAGGCAGACGGCCGGGCAGGTGGGCACCAGCGCTCAGGGACCCAGGTGCCCTCGGAGCCAAGATCCTAGAGTGAGCCTGCAGATTACAGCCACTAATTAGTCAGCAGGCCAGAGTGCAAGCAAACGCATGAGCCAAGCTCATGTGCACACACACACAAACACACAGTCACACAATTAGCTGGGAGTAAGAGTATGCTTACCTTACAACAAGTCAGTCACCACCGGGGCCAGGCTGAAAATTCTACATAATCACGGCTGCCAGATGAATGTATAATGTGGTAAACCCCTGAGTTAAGCTGAGGTCACAAGCATAATCGCTCATTTTGTTTATCTGTCGTACTCATGCATATTTATTACAAGATTTATGATTTTATTATCTTATCACAGGTTTAAATAATGTGTTTCACAGATTTTATACATTTTGTTTTAATTAGGTTTTAATTAAAAGAACAGCCTGAAGCAGTCTGGTGGGGTTTTTTATGCTATGGAGCAAAAACACATGATGGATTGTGATAAAGATGTTACCGACTCTGGTTCAGCTATTTCTGTTCTCCTATATTGAAGATGATCAGATATTCACTGTGTGATTTATTTGGGGTCCATGAAATGATATCGTTATTTTACTGAAATGGTCTGCACTCATACAGCGCCTTTCTACCTTAGTGGTATTCAAAGCGCTCTATAATGTTTCCCATTCACACACATATTCACACATCAGCGGTGACAGAGCTGCCATCAGGGGCAACTTGGGGTTCAGTATCTTGCCCAAGAGACTTCAGCATGTAGAGTGGTGGGGGATCGAACTACCAACCTTGCAATCAGTGGACAACCCGTTGTACCACAATGTCGCATTCAAACTGCTTTTATGTGTTTTTTTTCAAGGTGTATCATTTGAACTTTTTCTTTCTGTGCCGCCCCTTTTACCTGCTCAGTGTAAGAGATCATATCGATCAGCAGGTTGCTGCGCTGTAATAACTGCAACTGTGCCAACAAATGTCTTGTTTCACTGAAACAGAGCGGCACCTAATAACTTTTTCATCTGCCATTCATCACAAAATGTGAACGTTCTAGTAACTTGTGCTCCTCAGTTGAGAAATGAAGGAAAAACTGTTTTCATTCAGTGTTTTTTTCTTTGCACTGGAAAAGCTTATATTTTGATATCATGTTGTTCTATTGGGCTGCAAGGTGGCTCAGTGGTTAGCATCGTTGCCTCGCAGCAAGAAGGTCACCAGTTCGCGTCCCGGAATCTTTCTGCGTGGAGTTTGCATGTTCTCCCTGTGCAGCGTGGGTTCTCTCGGGTTCTCTGGCTTCCTCCCACAAAGTCCAAAAACATGTTGAGGTTAATTGGTGATTCTAAATTGTCCGTAGGTGTGAATGTGAGTGTGCTTGGTTGTCTGTCTCTAAGTGTAGCCCTGTGATAGACTGGTGACCTGTCCAGGGTGTCCCCTGCCTTCACCCTGAGTCAGCTGGGATAGACTCCAGCCCCCCACGACCCTAATGAGGATGAAGAAGTTTATAGTTGTTTGATGGAAGGATGAATGATTTCTCTAATTTCATAAAAATATTTTTAAAGAAAGTTCTTTTTAAAAATTTGCCATTTTCACAACCTTTGAGTTCAGATGACTAAATGTCAAGTGGATTGTTTACTTACAGCACAGCATTAAGGTTCAAATTACCCAGAAGTCCTTTTTTGTTGTTGTTTTTTTTAATAATTAAGAGTCAGATGGTCTTTTAACCCTAACCCCTTGATCAAATTAAAACAAGGCAAGTTGGGATTAGAACAGCTCTGTAACTTACAAATCATCCAGATCCTCATTGTATAAACGCACAGTGACAGGAGCTTTATGGAGGAACAGTGTTCCTGGGATTGCTGCCCAGCATTACAGCAAAACTTATCGAAATGTAAGTGAAAGTTCAACACAAACATTTTTATTTAAGAAAAAATAGATCAAAAAGTAGATGCAGCATACAGAATTTAACTACTTTGACGTCCTGTAATTTAATAGGATAAAATTCTGACTGCTGATAAGGTGAAATAATAATCACAGCATTCAGAGTATTAACAAAGGTCAGACTTTTCATGTTGTGGATTTATTTATTTGTATTTTTCCTTTATTTAACCAGGTAGGTTAATTGAGAACAGATTCTCATTTACAATAACGACCTGGCCAAGAGGCAGCACAGAGCAGAAAATACAATACATCCATAAAAAACAATACACAAACAAAACGTAACAATAAAAGGCTTTGAAGATAAAATGCACTAAAAGCAGGTACAGGACTGAGTAAATAGTTGCTTCACCATATTTTTAAAAGAAGATAAAGATATAAATACACTGAGTTTGAGTGTTTTTTGTAAGTGGTTCCAGTCGAGGGTTTAGAATCTAAATAAATTGTCATTAGGATCCTTAACAACAAACTGAATTTATTAAAAATCCAAAACTGAAATCTCTCATCTATTAAAGCATCCAGACTCTAGAATCAGTGTTCTGCCATAGTGCTTGGAGTTCTGCCCACAGAGTTCAAGTTCTGTCTCATCGGATCAGGGAATCTTTTTCTCCAGCCTCTCGGAGTCATTTAAAGGCAGTTGGCTCCAAACAGAGTGTCGTGCCTCGTACTTAGAGAGGCTTCAGTCGAGCTGCGAAGGCTGATTGATGGAGTGCTGCTCAGAGGCTCGTCCCTCCAGCAGGTGGCAGCAGCTTCTGAACTGGAGCTGAAACTGGGGTAGATGTTTGAAGAGAGACACCATCAGAGATCAGGCTGCTGCTGTAACACAAATTCAGTGATAATTTAAACTATCTAAATACAGCACACAGTTGGCTTACATGTAAAACAACTCACATCCCAATGAATGCATCAGCAGCTTCGGAGATCTCAGCCGTGTTTTTGAACCTTCATTTCAGACGGGTAGGAAGGTTGCACACACTAGAAGAACTGCTAAAAAATGCAGCATGATGAGCCAGGCCTTGGGAAGCCTGGAAAGCTGAAAGGAACCTGCTACATGTAGGAAATGAACCATGCTTTTTCCCCGGCCCTGCCTTCCCCTAGCATTTGCAAATTCTGCATGGGTGCCAGGCAGGAGGAGGGTAGCGGTGGACTGTGTCAAATGCAGCAGGCAGGTCAAACAGAGGGAGGGCAGAGGATATAGAGAGGCAGCCCGAGGAGAGCGGAGAGCTTCTGAAACAGTCTCGGTTCAGAGTGCTAAACATGCTTTGACGATTTATTTTCTGCCGCATTCCTTCATATGCGTGTCAGGTCCCTGATATTCGGCGCGCTGCAATGTAATGAATTTGCCCGAACACGGACAGTGTGAAATAACAGCTATCACTTTTGTGTTACCAAATTATTGGCAGGTGGTAGTTGAGGCGCTTTTTTTTTTTTTTTACCTCCGTGGGAGTCCAGCAGTTTTTAGTAAGTTGCATCAGTAACAACAATATCTCAAATTGCTCTCCTGAAGAGAGAGGAATAAGTTCCTATATCTCTAAATACAGACACCGGTGGAAATAACTCCGAGGAGAGTAGTAACTTAGTTAATGTTGTATTTTAATGGCTTGGAATTTGATGAGTTCAGTGTTTGCTTTGACTCGAGGGGCACGTTGAAGCCTTTCACGGCGAACTCGCTTTGACAGTCGGTTATTGTTTCAAACATCCAACAATGTGAGACGCTTCTATTTATTTGCAGCGCCTAACCATCTGAATAGGAATTGTTGACTCCTCGTACAAGATAGAAAATTTGTCAGGAGCAGCAAACCCTCCCCGGTGGAGTCGGTAGCAGCTCTGTGACCAAAATATTCAATCTGCTTCATTGTGAACTTGAGGCATTACATTTATTAAATTTAGCTGGCTTCAGTTACAGAAGAAACCCCTCGCAGTAATTGAAAATGGTCTCTTCGTCGGAATATTAATTCATACACAGCAAAAAACCCCCCCAACAGGAAACGGAGAGAACGGAGGCAGACTTGAGTTGTACTTTCATTTATATTCTTTTACAGTTCAGCGGGTCTGGTTAAAGTGCCTTTTAATGCCCTAAGAAGAAATGGGATGTCAGTTGTGGGAGGAATTTGCAGGTGACAGCCCTTGACCACCGGTTCACTCGCTGGTGCTACTAATACCTAAAGGTAATTGTGGAGCAGCAGTATCTGCAGTTCTGCTATTTTATCATTAGAGTTCTGGCAAGGGGGGCGACTGCAAAAAAACAGTTTTTTAGCGGATAAGGAATAATGGAGCACAGGAGGCTTGGTGGAATGTGTCTAAATGTGACGAGCATAATCAGTATGCAGAGGTTCTTCCCAAAGAGAGAATGTTTGTAAGCATATCAAGCTGTGAAAATGCAATGTTTCATCATTTATGTATGTTCTGATCTGCTTAATAATCACCGTACATGCTACAGAAAGTCACCTCGTCCGGCAATTCGGTGTTCCTTTGCTCTTTTTCATTATCGCATTAGTCAAAATAGACAGTAAGTCCGTCCTCGTATTGTAATTTACATCCATTTCCTTTTATACCCTTGCCTCTCTTTTTAAATGTCATTTCAAATTTGGTAAATGTCACCAGACAGACTGAAATGACCAAAGTTGAATAAAAGAAAATGGGAGGGGGGGACGTTATGATTGTAATACGGAGAAAACTGTTATAATATTGAATGGAAAAGTAATGTCACTCAGGTGATAACCAACATCCTCCGAAATGAAAGTAGTGGAGGACAGCCTGTGCCCTGCAAATTCAAAACACGGGTCCAAATTAAGCTTTAACCTGTGTCAGATGTGTGTTTTATTATATTAAGGTATTTATCAATCAGCTGTTTTATCCTGGTGAGGGTCACAGGGGGCCTGACACTGGGAGAGAGTCCATCACAGGGCTGAAACAGGAAAAAAACAAGCATACATGTTTATATTCTTGCTATTTTAGAGCCATCAATTAGCCTAAAATGCATTGGGAGGATATCAGAGACAACCAATAACAGCAAGAAGGCCCAAGCTAACCAGCAGGTTACATACCTAAACCTCCTTGCTATTAGTGGCAGTGTTAACCACTGCAGCACTGTGCCACCCTATTTCAAATTATGTCATTTCTGTGATGCAATGTGTTCTTTTTTTTAAATCTACATTTGCAGAGACTAGCAGAGGCACTAGAAGAAATGGCATCATATTTTCACTCAGTTCTGCTGAGCTGCAAATGAAACATAGCTGACACTTTGACGGCAGTCAGACGAGACAGGTGTGTGAGATTGAAATTATTTATGTGCTTACACTCTATTATCTTGGAGGCATAATACAGTCGTCTTTCCACCGACATCTCTGGAAGATGCCGTGTCAGTATGGAAACCTGCTAGCTGTGGACTTGTGCTGTGTCTTTGTTTCAGCCGACATCCCCGCTGCTGTTTCTGTGACTACATGCAGGCATTGATTTTTGTGTTTCATTTCTTTGATTCCATGCAGGAAAAAAAAAGAAGTTATTACTCTTTACCTCTAAATATGCCGATTGCGACCTAATTGTTGTGTTTCTCTCTTTGATGCTGCATCAACAATTCAACCGAATACATTAAGTAATATACAGTAGCACATAATTAGGCCGAATATGCTTCGCCCCTGCAGAGCTGAATACAGTTATTAGAACTAACATGGCAAATCTGAGCACATGTAGAACAAGCAGGGCAAGTTTTGATGTTCCGGTTTTACGTGCTGATAATTCTACCTGCACCACTCTCAGCTGGCCCATCTGCCCACTTTGATCTCCCCTATGGACCATCCAGTCCGGCTGTATTTAGACTACATGTAGTCTTGCTGCTCCTTCTTTCATTTACTAGTTTTCCCGCTTGCATCCTGTTTACCTGCCTGACGCCTGCATGTCTGCACATCTCGCATCCTCGTCTGTGTGACTCATTATGTTTCTGCAGCTCTGTACTTTGTTGGTTCTCACTTTTGAACTTCATTTGAACCTGTTCTGCCTTTTCCAGGAATTTCCAGGTTATAATTTACCCTCCCTGTCATCTTCTGTTAAGCTGCCTGCACGTTTTATTAAACTTTAGTTTATTTCACTTGCCTGCCTGCTGTGTGTGTCTGCATTTGGGTCTTTCTTCCTGAGTTTCCTGATGGGGGGCCTTGTCCTGAGGACTGTACTGCAAAGCAGGATTAGGGGACAGCAAGGTAACTCTGGGTTTTCAGGACTGTGTTGGTGGTTCACTTCATACATTATGTTACGATCCAGCCTCTAGGGTCAGCTGGATGTGACAAAAACCAAATGGAAATGGTTCAGGAAAAGCAATTTATTGCTTAGTAACATAAATGAACATAACAGAATGGTGACAATGCAAAGGAAGCTGGTGGATGTTGCTACAAATCAAAGAAGCAAACACCACCAAACGAAGGCTAACAGAGTGTCAAAGCCAGTTAACAAAACTGAACTACTTAGCCAAACTTAAATGTAATAGCAACATCCACACATAACAAAAGAAACTAAAACACAATACGAAAAGCACAAGACACGAGTAACTTCTTCACGATGTTGGGCAGCTGCTAAAAGGAGTCAATCTTCACTAAGACTCTCTCAAAACTCCCACAACGACTTAGCAGCTGCCAACAGATGTCACATTACCACAAACGACACAAACCGAGAGTCACCAAAACTGACTGTTCACACTAAATCGCAGCCAGCCCCAACTGAAAGGTTGCTGGTTGCTTTTATAGCCAGGTGTGGTGATTGCTGGAGTGTTGGAGGAGTGGTGGTGGTCCAGTCAGATGTGACCAGAGGCAGGGAGAACAAGGTCCAGGGTGCAGGTCTTCAGCTCCAGGCTAGTTAGCTGGGATGACGGCAGGTGTGGTTCTGGAGCACCGTCTTCAGCTGGACCTTCACAGGCCATCTTCCCACACAATGATCACAAGTCCACATGACCAAAACGGCACAACACCATGGGCCGTAACGCATTGTAACCTAACCTTACCAGTTTATGTTGGAGGTAACAGAAAATCTCCTCATTTCTATTGGAATCATCATTACCATTCTTGAAGATCTCACAGAGAGGAGAAGAGTTTTTCAAGCTGCAAGTGACTTTATTTTTTCTATATGCCTTTCACAATCCTAAAACTGAAGCCTTGTAGGCCACTTGTTTGCCTTACAGGATTTGCAGAAAAAGGCTTCTTACCATTTTGTCTGATGCTTTTATACGTATTCCTTTCTTGCTCCCAAAGCCATTTAACACCACCTTGTTGGCACCTTAATTGTCCTACATGCCAGAACAATGAGATTCAATCTGAGATCTTTTTGAGTCTTTTTTGTTAGTTGCATGAAGAGACTCCATGTGTAATTCTGTTAGACAATCTTATGATGCATGATGATAAATAAACTGAAACCTACATCTAAGAAACACTCAGTGGGACGGTAATATTTATAAACCTATTATTAATTACACATTCACAAAGTGAGGAGGGTACTGTCTAACCCTAACCCATTCATGACTTGGTGGCAGCAGCTGTGTTGCATTTAGTTTGTTGTATTTTAAACTTCTCATGTAGGATTATGATTATAGTTTCTTGTGAGGAATGGGTTGATAACCTTCGTGTGCCCACTTAGCCTGACTGTGGCTGTCATGTTCAGTGAAGCCAGATAACACAAAGATATCCTGGTTATGTTGAACCCACAGGTCACGAATCACTCTCATAAAAAAACTACAAACCTTAATTATTATTTAATGTAAAATTAGTCGCAGGGTGCATGAGGTCTTAAAGACTTGTTTCTAGGCGACGGCGAGCAAAGCGTATTCATTTGCGAATTCACAAAAATCCATGGCAGTTTGTTTTGGCCTTTTATCAAGCTGCTCACCCAATTAACCTTACAGCTGATATGTTCTGCAGGTGGGAAATGTTTGTCACATTTAGTGCTGACTAATTATGCAATACCTGCTACCTGAATGTTTTGTACAGCGGCCTTTTGTTGATAAGAAAGGGAACACAGTTTTAAAGCCTGGTGAATGTGTGTATTGGGCCAATGTGGAGCCCAAGCATTAAGGTGTTATTCTCCACAACCACACAGTCTAATGTACACTCACATGCGCTTGTAGAGAACAGCTGTGTTTGGTGGACAACCTCCAACAGAGCAGAAAAGAATATTTCCTACTGTTGCACAACATCTCAGCTGGTTTCTGATCATTTCTGCCCATAAGCACTAGAAAATAACAATGGGAGCGACTGGTTTTGCGTTACATGCAGCTTGCTTGGTGGGCCATATAAAAGCTGGACCACCACAAGCTTCCAACTGTGATCACTAGACACTGGAGATCTTTTTTTCTCATGAAGATCGGGGGGGATTGCCTTTTTCCTGTCTGGTTGCGTCTATATCTTTTTATTCAGTGCTTTTGATCAAACTGACAGAGGGTTCCACACCTCTTGGGCAACAGCTTTTTCAAAGAAAATCCTTACATGAACTGTTCTCTTGTCAGCCTCTGTCAGAAGAGTCACAGAGATCTAACAAACATCCTTTCTTAAACTTTTCCAAGCATGTCGGCAGCACTATAAATGCTTCATTTCAATGGCTCATTTCTTCTATTTTTCAGCAGCGTGCATTCCAAGCGGAGCTTTAAAAAAATTCAGCCCTGGGAATATGGCTTGTATAGGAAATGCGCTAGTAGTTTTCGTAGGCGGTATCAAACAATTTCGTCTGACCTAATTTGATACCCAGATATTGTCTCGGCCTCCTGACGCTACAGAAACGGAGGTGTTGTCATGTCCTATATTTTCGTTCGGTCAAACAAGATGTCAGTCTGTCAGGCATGTAACTCCTACTGCTCAACAGAAAAGCAACAAGGATGCCTGCATGTGAACAAGACACTTCCTCTGTGTATTAGACTGCAATCTCTCTCCAGTTTATTTTGCCAACAGTATCAAAAACAACTTAGAGCGACACGCTGCATGCTTGAGAGCAGCAATTCATCACTGTGCAACAGGAGTAGATGCAATGTGTGAAGTGGGAAAGTGTGTGTGTGTGTTAGCGATGGGATCATGCACAAGAACACACATTTACATGCAAGCCGTTTAATTGTTTAGAGAATGAAGAGTTTGTTTGTTAGAGGTTCAGTGGATGGAAATTAAATGCGAGATACTTAATTGAACTACTATCTCATAGTGTGGAAATCTGGAGGTTGTTATAGTGCTACATCGAGCCTGTCTGTCTTATATTGGTTAGTTATGTACTGAATAAGAGCTGAAATATCAGTGTGGGTGTTTGACAAATGCTGTGTTAAAAAAACAAACCAGCAAAAAATAAATAAAATTAAATAAAATTTTAAAAAGCAAATGTAAAGAAGAAAATAAAGTTTATAATGTTATGATGGATACAGTGAGTTTCTGGACTGCAGCATTAGTTAATATTAACTTAATAATGTTGCTATGTACCATTTGATTTACTGAAAACAACAACAAAAAAATGCTTTGATGCTCAACAAATCCCAAAAAACTGACAATTCTTAGCAAGGATTCTTACTCTTATAGTACTGATGTATAGTGACTTCATTGTCAAATAGATCAAAACTGTGTCTCCTCTCACTCACAGTGTATTTCCTTTCATATAAGATTACAAACTAAAAATGCAGATTTACTATTTTTAAAATAACGGCACCACAGTTGGAAATCAGTGGACAGAAAACCTAGTACATTGAGATTCAAATCAAAATATGTCCGCCTTTATTTTTTAATGACAGCCTCAGTCCTGCCCTGCCAGTGTTGCACATCTCTGGAGAGATGTTCTGCCGTTTTTTATTAGGATATTTTTTCCAGCATTGCCAGAGGACTTGTGTTGCTTTACTTTCCCTTTGACATACCCTAGAAGTGTTCCATTGGATTACAGTCCAGTAACGTAGGATGGCTATCATGCTGCCAAGCTTGTGCAGACTGGGAGTCACTTTATCAGCCGGTATTTTACTATATATATATATATGGGCATTAATGGTGTCATTTCTAAGTGTCATCTCTCCAACACGGGTTGCAAGGTGGCTTGGTGGTTAGCACTGTTGCCTTGCAGCTAGAAGGTCACCGGTTTGCGTCCCTGTGAGGACACCTGGGATCTTTCTGTGTGGAGTTTGCATGTTCTCTCCTATTTTCGGACTGTGTGGGTTCTCTCCGGGTTCTCCGGCTTCCTTCCACGCAGTCCAAAAACATGTTGAGGTTAATTGGTGATCATCAGCTGGGCTAGGCTCCTGCCCCCGCAACCTTAGTGAGGATTAAGCAGTGTATAGGTAATGGATGAATGGATCTCTCCAACACTTTTGCAGTCATAGCCCTATTTCATCAGACTGTGCTTCATTTTAATGCTGAGCCCAGGATGCACCAACACAATTTGCAGAGGCACTGTTGCTGCATCCTGGGCTCAGCATCACCCAAGATGATTGTGATTGGTTTAAAGAAATACCAAGAAGCTAGAGCTGCTTTCCCTCTGATGACAGAATGATAATGAGGTTCAGCCAGACTATTGTCTGATGCTGACACGAAGCACAGAGAAAGGTCTGGCTATGCAAGACTGGCTACATATCAATACTCAATCTCCAAAATCAAACACTTCACCTTTAATCCAAAAGGCTTGCTTACACATCTGCCTAGAAAACACTTTGACAGGATTGGAGTAGATTGCTTTAACTTCTTAAATACTGTACAGTTTTAATGCCACCTTTCAATAAACTGTAAGCTCAGCAGAAGATACTGAAGTATAGGAACTTAATTTGAGTATCAGCTTTCAGTAAATATTCAGAAGACGAGTGGTGCTGCCTGCTTTTCTAATTACATGACAAATCAAGAGTCCATCAGCAATCAGCCATAATTGCTGGATAGACTTGTTCTTGTTTTCGATTGCAGCTTCTCACTGTGGCAGAGAAAATACATCTCTGGAAATCTACACTTCAGAGTGCACATAAATTGCTAGGGGCCTAATTTTACTCAGAGTGAAACTATGCCTCTAATCAGTGTGTCACAGAAACAGCTGTGTTAGCGCAGGTGGGAAGATTTAGTCTTGCTTTTGGCAAAAAAATAAAATAAATTATATATATGTATACATATATATATGATAAGCTGTAGGTACAAGGTGGGTGGAAGCATTGCAGAGTTTATAATGTGTTTTTAATGCAGCTATTGTCACTGAATATCACAAATCCCATGACAATTGCAAACTGAAATCTCTGTCAAGTACATTTATACATGAATAACGGGGAATGTTTTGCAAATTGCATTTCTCCAAAACATATGTTGTTGGAAATGTCACTGATTTAATAATGTATTTTATCCCTACATTCCATTTTATTAGAGCTACTTCCAGGGTCCTGGTCTTTTTGTATGCGGCCTCATTGCCATGGCTTACGTGGACACTTAATTTAATTGAGCCATTGTTAACATTTATTTCATTGTGGCTTTTCCCACTGAGACAAGTCTGTGTGTCTGGTGGGGGAAAAAAAGGTCTGTTATGCTCTGAAATCTAGCCTTACAGTACACTCTGTAATGAATACGAAAGTGCGTCCAGGATCTGTTTTAAATTTGTCACTTAAATGACTCCAGTTGACTGGGAGCACTACGTATATATGTATATAATAACCAATAAGGCAATGCAAATGTGATAGCACTGTGGTATTTCACATGTCTAGTAGAATATAACAGGCAATATAATGTCATAATTTAATACAGAGGGGAAAAAAAGCTTTTGTTTAGGCCATAAACCTCTTTACTTCCTGTATCTGATGATCACCTCTCCTTTTTTTTTTTTCTTCAAACCTCCAGCAGCAGTTTATCATGACTTAAAAAGAAATAAAATAAAAAATCCCTTCATGTTACATTAGTGCCTTCTTGTGATCTCCCGTGTTTTCTTGCTGAAATGAAGACGGGTGATTTATTGCTCATGGTGTATCAGATGGAGGGCATATGGGTCATCTGGTGTCACTAAATAAATGAGAAACAAATAGGCTGCACACAGAGGGGCTCCAACGATCTCTTATTTATTGCACTATTTTTGGCCCAGCACCTGTTTTGGTTTGGATATGCATGGGAATTTCCAGTTTGTGTCATCTGGTATCAAAAAGCACACATGTTTATTTTAGATGGATCTTAGCTTTGCAAGTGGAACTGTGTTTGTGTTTTTAATTTAATTCAATATATTAATTTATATTTATATAAATTCACAACGTGTCATCTCATAGCACTTCACATAGTAGGGGAAAACATTACAATTTTGAACAGAGAACAATCCAAAGTACCCTTTCAGACTCCCTCTGAACAAGCAGTCGGAGATGGCAGGAAGGAACCAAAACACCTCCCCTTTAATGGGAAGGAAACAAAATCTAACACAGACCCATACTCAGGGTAGGCAGCCATCTGCCTCGACCGGTTGGAGTGAGGGTGAAGGGGTGGGGACAGTAGGATAGCAGATGGAGAACAGACAAACAATACAAAAGAGAGTAATGATTATTTTGAGTCCAGAAACTGCAGATCAGAGACAGGAAGTTCCAGATCCAGAGACACCTGCAGAGAGAACAAACACAGAACCTCGGGGGGGAAACAGACTAAGTGACATGTAATGGTGATATATATAACTGGATTTAAAAGGAATAGAAAGAGAGGAGATTGGGGGAAAGGTGATCAGTGCATCATGGGAATGACCCAGCAGTCTAAACCAATAGCAGCATAACGAAGGGACAGTTCAGCTGATCCTGAGCAGCCCTAAGCTTTATCAAAGATGAAAGTTTTAAGCCTAATCTTAAAAGTAGAGGGGGTGTCTGCCTCCAGAACCCAAACTGGGAGCTGATTCCACAACAGAGGAGCTGATAACTGAAGGCTCTGCTTCTATTCTACGTCTGGAAACTCTGGAACCACAAGTAGACCTGTAGTCTGAGAGCAAAGGGCTCTGTTAGGATGATACGGTACAATGAGGTCTTTAATGCAAGATGGAGCTGATTATGAATAGTTTAATATGTTAGAAGCAGGATTTTAAATTCTATCCTGGATTTTACAGGGAGCCAGTGAAGAGAAACCAATACAGGAGATATAAGATCTCTGTTACTGGTTCCTGTCAGAACTCTGTCTGCAGCATTTTGGATCAGCTGGAAGTTTTTAAGAGAATTCTTGGGACATCTTGATAATAAGGAATTACAATCGTCCAGTCTAGAAGTTACAAATGCATAGACTCCCTTTTCTGCATCTCTCTGAGACAGGATGCTCCTGATTTTGACAATATTATGTGGGTGAAGACATGCTTTATGTGCGAGTTAAATGACAAATCCTGGTTGAAAATAACTTCAAGGTTCTTCACAGTAGAACTGGAAGCCAAGGCAATGCCATCCAGAGTAACTATCTGGTTGGACAGTGTGTCTCTGAGGTATTTAGGGCCAAATACAATGGCTTAATTTTATTTTTCTTAATTTAAAATAAGCAAACAACGTGTCATCCAGGCCTTTATGTCCTTCAGACATGCCTGGAGTTTGACTAACTGATTGGTTTCATTTGGCTTCATAGACAAATATAACTGGGTGTCATCTGCATACAATAGAAATTTATGCAGCGCTTCCTAATAATATTGCCTATGGGGAGCAAAGTAAATAATATTGGTCCTAACACAGAACCCTGAGGAACTCCATAACTAACTCTGATGTGAGTGGAAGGATCAACATTGACATGAAAAAAAAAAAAAAATTAAAAAATCTATTCAATAAATAGAATTTAAACCAGTTTAGTGTGGTTCCTTTAACCCCAAAGACATGTTCAAGATGCTGTGATCCACTGTACCAAATGCAGCACTGAGATCCAGTAGAACAAGTATAGAAACTATTCCACTGTATAAGGCTATACAAAGATCATTGGTGACTTTCACCAGTGCTGTTTCTGCGCTATGATGCATTCTAAATCCTGAGTGAAAGTCCTCAAACAAACCATGTCTGTGCAGATGTTTGCAACAGCTTTTTCAATGATGTTTTAAATAGAAGGGGGATGTTTAATGTTTTCAGTATAACTGCAGATAAAATTTAGAGACTTACTGGTGGAAAAAAAAAAAGTTAAACATCTCAAAGAAGCTGTGGGTTCAAGCCATAGCCACAGTGCTGTCACCCATTGCTTGTAGACGACCTCTNCTGCAGATCAGAGACAGGAAGCTCCAGATCCAGAGACACCTGCAGAGAGAACAAACACAGAACCTCGGGGGGGAAACAGACTAAGTGACATGTAAGGGTGATGTATAACTGGATTAAAAAGGAATAGAAAGAGAGGAAATTGGAGGGAAAGGTGATCAGTGCATCATGGGAATGACCCAGAAGTCTAAACCAATAGCAGCATAACTGACAGTTCAGCTGATCCTGAGCAGCCCTAAGCTTTATCAAAGATGAAAGTTTTAAGCCTAATCCTAAAAGCAGAGAGGGTGTCTGCCTCCAGAACCCAAACTGGGAGCTGGGAACTGAAGGATCTGCCTCCCATTCTACTTCTGGAAACTCTGGAACCACAAGTAGACCTGCAGTCTGAGAGCGAAGGGCTCTGTTGATGATGATATGGTACAATAAGGTCTTTAATGCAAGATGGAGCTGGTTATGAATAGTTTAATATGTTAGAAGCAGGATTTTAAATTCTATCCTGGATTTTACAGGGAGCCAATGAGGAGAAACCAATACAGGAGAAATATGATCTCTGTTACTGGTTCCTGTCAGAACCCTGGCTGCAGCATTTTGTATCATCTGGAGGTTTTTACGAGAACTCTTGGGACATCCTGATAATGAAGAATTACAATAGTCCAGTCTAGAAGTTACAAATGCATGGACTCCCTTTTCTGCATCTCTCTGAGACAGGATGCTCCTGATTCTGACAATATTATGTGGGTGAAGACGTGCTTTATGTGTGAGTTAAATGACAAATCCTGGACGAAAATAACTTCAAGGTTCTTCACAGTAGAACTGGAAGCCAAGGCAATGCCATCCAGAGTAACTATCTGGTTGGACAGTGTGTCTCTGACATATTTAGGGCCAAATATAATGGCTTAATTTAATTTTTCTTAATTTAATATAAGCAAACTACATGTCACCCAAGCCTTTGTGTCCTTCAGACATGCCTGGAGTTTGACTAACTGATTGGTTTCATTTGGCTTCATAGATATATATAACTGGGTGTCATCTGCATACAATAGAAATTTATGCAGCGCTTCCTAATAATATTGCCTACAGGGAGCATGTACAAAGTAAATAATATTGGTCCTAACACAGAACCCTGTGGAACTCCATAACTAACTCTGATGTGAGTGGAAGAATCATCATTGACATGAAAAAAAAAATTAAAAATCTATTCAATAAATATAATTTAAACCAGCTTAGTGTGGATGCTTTAACCCCAAAGACATGTTCAAGTCTCTGTAATAAGATGCTGTGATCTATTGTACTAAATGCAGTGCTGAGATCCAGTAGAACAAATATAGAAACTAGTCCACCGTATAAGGCTATATGAAGCTCATTGGTGACTTTCACCAGTGCTGTTTCTGCACTATGATGCATTCTAAATCCTGACTGAAACTCCTCAAACAAACCATATCTGTGCAGATGTCTGCAACAGCTTTTTCAATAATGTTTTAAATAGAAGGGGGGTGTTTCATGTTTTCAGTATAACTACAGATAAAATTTAGAGACTCACTGGTGGAAAAGTTAAACATCTCATAGAAGCTGTGGGTTAAAGCCATAGCCACAGTGCTGTCACCCATTGCTTGTAGACGACCTCTATGAAGCCTTACTTTTGATATTTTGGCTCGTGGCATTTTGGTTTTCTGGAGCCAAGGATGACAATATTTGGACCAGAGGGTGGAGCTGAACAGGAATGAGGGGTGGGTCTGACTGAGAACTCCAGGACACTATGGATGCAGCAACTTTGTTAATCACATCAAGGAAGCAGGCATGTACTGGCCATCTGGAAGTTGAGGAGTTTTCCTGGTAGGCTGATCTTGTTAGGACCTGATTTTTATTTATTTATCTTTTTTCAAAACCCAAAGGTTAATGGCGTTACACCTATGCACATATGTTCAATAGGTTGTCTTTGCTGCAGTGAAAAGACTGGTGAAATCCGTAATAGCAGGTAGCGACTGCTGTCACAACCGAAGGGATTTAGGGCTCAGGCAGTTATCATCCAACATACGTGAAACGCATGCGGTGCTTGTTGCTGAAACATGGATTACAAGAGAAAACCTACGACCTTGCTGGCGGACGCCACAAACTGTGTTAAGAAACAGTGGATTTATTTTAGATGTCTGCAGGTGACGATGAGGAGAGCAGTGAAGAGGCACAAACATCAAAGATGAGTGAGCAGGGAGCAGCTGCTTCGTCATGCTGACATGCTGTACGCTGTGAACTAGCTACATGAACTAAATGTTACTGTTCACCTTGGGGTGTCAACGCCAGAGTCCTGATGCAAGGTTGACCAGATCCAGTGTTTGACTGGCACACTAAGCACAGAAACACTTAGAGATGTTTATATTAAGTTCCTGTAATGTCATCACATTCAACTGGAAAGGGGCAACTAATTAATTCTCTTTGCATTACAGCATAAAAGGCATATAGTATCTGATGACCCATCCAGCAATAACTATCATTTAAGTATTCTGCAGTGCAGTTTGGTTCAGGTGAACCTCTTTGAACAAGAAGGGGAAAGGATGGAGGAGGAGGGAGCAGAAACCAGTACTGATCCAATCAGTGGGGCACAATTGAGTTTTACCTTGACTGTGAATGGAATGAGAGCACAAGACATTATTCATTTGATCAGGCTGGATTTCATTTAAGATATTTATTATTGAACTGCAGTAAATAAAATGAATGGCAAGTGTGTTGCAATATTTTCTAAAAGCAGCTATCTAGTCAAAATAGCTGCTTATCACATTAATTCAACATTGAATTTTTGATTTCTTTGCTGACAGATGTGAGTAAAATATTGGGAAATTTGTTTCATCATTTTAGTTTCACACAAACAGTAGAAATGAATGAACACAAATTAAAGGTTCATTGATTGACTAGTTTTAGTTTTGAGCTGGGCCTCTTGACTGCAAATTCCGGGGCAGCTTGTCGTTATTAGTCCACCTTTGCTACTTAGTCATGCCTTGAAGCTTTATCACCTAAACGGGACCGTGATTTACAAAACGAGCATCATCATAAAGGAGGCTTTGAGCTACTGCCTGGCACCACAAACTAACATATTTACTGAGCGACTGAAGCTGATATCGAGCTATCTTCATCAAAAAATAAATTAAAGATGCTTTCTTAATACTTGCTATTTGACGGGAAGATTTCACTTCAATCATAGGAGAGTTATTCAACAGGAATCCCAGGTTGCCACAAGCCTGACCCACATGTAACACCCTAAACTGACCTGTACTAAAATGAAAAACATTATTTTTCATTTTATATATATTTTTGTTAATTCTAAAACCCCACTGTAAGCATGTCTCCTCTCTCGGTGTAGTTCATCTTCAGTTCAATGTGTGGAAACACATTTTGAAGTTGAGTCCAAGCAAGAGTTCCACTTTGTCCCTTTGAAGCAAGTTCCTTTAATGAACACCTCCTACATACAGTAGCACTTTCATGCCTGGGTAGTAATTACTTTTTTCTCAACCCAAAAATTAATTACATACCCATAAATTGGCAGTTTACCCACTGAGGCAGTGCTTACACCCGTTTTAATATGATTCCCTGTTGAAAGATGGATGGTGCCTCCAGCATCTGCCACGCCGCATTCATTCCTGTGCCTTCCCTGAAGGTCAGGCCACATTCTGTCTGCCAACGAAAGTCAACGCAAAGAATATGGTCATTGCCTGTCGGTCTCAGGTGTGTTCCTGGGACCTGCAATCTGTTCTCACTTGCTTGGATGACACCGGGAAACAAACAGTGGAACAAGCGCTGCATGGAAACAATTACATACATGTCATCCTTCTTCCTGTGACATTTCCTGGAGAGGAAAACGAGGAGTGTGAGACACCTGCTCTTCACAGACAGATTTATCGACTGTTAATGTGTTGTTTCTGTTCAGACGTGTATTACGGCGTTTGTCACATTTTCCAACGTGTTTATTCAGGTTATTTTTTTATTTAATGGTATTTTTAATGTGTTTAGGTATACATTTTTAAAGTGTATATATAGCTAAGGGGCCCTCGTAGATGTCTAACCCCGTAGCCACGTAAACAGGTTGCTTCCTTGTTAGATGATATAAATAAAGTGGATTTCCCTCAATACATTTTGAAACATAGAATATATCTAAAAGAAAAATGTGTATGCCTGATAGTTTTCATGTACTGAGAAATCTACATCCATGTTATCTAGAATGCCCAATCAACATGTTTAATTCAATATTTATTCAGTCGTCAATATTAATTTGTTAGTCCAGAGTTGTAAATGAACCTTCACTGATGGTCTGCATCATTTTTTTATTTTTTTATTTTGAGTTTTTCACCGTTTTACACACCATGAACCAAACCTTTTTATTTTAAAAGGTCAGGTTCATGGCTAGAGGAAGTTTGGTGTTCATCAAGACTACATGGTGTAAAATGTGTTGTGAAAAGCAGACCAAGAGATGCTTAGCTAGGTTACTGAGAGAGATGGACTGGAGAGAGATCTACTGCAAGCTAGCACATCAGTTTAATGCTGTTACAAACAGGTTTTTCGTCATGGGCCTGTGAGAACAGTTCCATGATGTCTTATGTAGCTCTGGATGAGCTTTTATGATCTAGGTTGACAAGCCTTCTGATGTCATTGGGGTATTGTTGGCTTGGGCTCAGGACCACAGCTTTTTTTTTTAAGTTATTTTTTTGGCCTTTGTGCCTTTATTGGATAGTTTTTAGTCAGAGAGAGACAGGAAAGTAGGGGAGAAGAATGGGAGGACATGTGGGAAAGGGTCATGAGCGGGATTTGAACTCATGACCTCCACATTGGGACTGTAGCCCTGCACATGGGACGCCAGCTCAACCAGGTGAGCTATAGCGGCGCCCCGAGGACCACAGCTTTTTATTGGAATACCTGTAACAAAGGTCTAATCAAGAACTATTATGAAGTTGCAAAGTTGGATTATGAGAAGTGTGGGTTAATTATTTTTAACTTGATTTGCTAATATGTGATTTTGAATAATACTACAAGCACAAACCTGGCATCCAGGAAGTAGACAAATCCATTAATTCATATTCCTAATTTCAAATTAATTCATTCACTCATTCACATGCTCATCCTGTCTGCACACAGCAGCTGGAACCAGTCACCCCCTCCTGCTTGGGTTTCTGTGTAGCTATTATGCATTTCTGTTCTTCCTTGGGTCATTTCAAGGCTGCATGTTTTTGCAATGACAGAACTGTATTTTTATTTCCTAATTAACTCCCATAGTTGACTCTCATAATGAACATTTTCTGTCTGAATAATGTCACTGTCAGATACTTTAACAGTGCTTCATAATGACATTTTTTGTGTGTGTGATTGTTCCACTTGAACAGCTGTTATGTAATGAGACAATATTGTTGGTAAATGATTGTGCCCAGTGGCTCATGCTAACAATGCTACCACAGTGTTTATATTCTTAGGTAACAGATACAAATCAGATTTTGATATATCTCGGCGAGGCATTGTGGTCTGGTCAGCCAGTGTTCCTACATGTACTCCTCATCCTAATGAGGACAGTATTTATAGTTATGGATATTCTGAAGGAGGCAAAGAAATGCTTGACAACCTTAAAAAAAAAAAAAACTGTATTTTTTAAGCTGTTATATTTTGAGATTGTACTGGAATCCAAGAGAAAAACTAAGAAAGGGAAAAGAAATAGCTCCCATATATTATATTGTTTTTATTTTTGCTGTATATGGAATGGGCTGCAGGGTGGCGCAGTTGGTTTGCACTGTTGCCTCGCAGCAAGAAAGTCGCCGGTTCACGTCGCATTTCTGCGTGGAGTCTCCATGTTCTCCCCGTGCAGCGTGGGTTCTCTCAGGGTTCTCCAGCTTCCTCCCACAGTCCAAAAACATGTTGAGGTTAATTGGTGATTCTAAATTGTCTGTAGGTGTGAATGTGAGTGTGCTTGGTTGTCTGTCTCTAAGTGTAGGCCTGTGATAGACTGGTGACCTGTCCAGGGTGTCCCCTGCTGGTATAGACTCCAGCCCCCCACGACCCCAGTGAGGATTAAGCGGTGTATAGATGATGGATGGATGGATGGATGTATATGGAATGAACTGAGCCACGAGGCCTGTAGTTATTCAACTTCTGTCAGACTGTGAGCGAGTCATATCATTACATCTCTTTTGTATGTTGACTATTATTCTGCATCTATAGCATAATTGTAATTTTAAATGCAACAATGGGTGCTGATGGGTGTTGATGTGTGTAGCTTGCTCAAACAGCAGGTGCACGCTTCCTTTTGTAATGGTGCAAACACCATCTTTTACTGGTGCTTTGATTGGGATTTTTATGGGTTGTGTAACAGCAAACTTAGTTTAGATCTGACCCATTTCTCAACAATGTAACACGGGCTAACTAAGCGCTTACGTAGGCATAAGGCAAGTAAGAATGCAGGGAAGCACATAATGGGCATGGCACAGGAACTACATATGTGTAAAAGTGCTGGTGTGTTCATAGCAACATATTCACTAGGAAGAAACAGTATCTGCGATTCAGGAGCCACTCTTATCAGGTTGTTCATCACTGAGCTCTACTGCCTGCTGTCCAGCTGCAGGCTTCTGTATAATAAGTAATATTAGCTGGTTAGCAAGAGGATTTCCATTTTGGTGAACTCTAAACCCAACTTCATGATAAGCTGCACGGCTGAGATGCCCTGGAGTAGGATATACTCCGGCTCCCATATAAATCAGCAGTCGGCTATCTGAAAACACATCTCTCAGTGTGTATCTGTACAGTACATGTACATCCACAGTGGTGAAAAAAAAAAACCCAATCAGAAACAGTGTCAATGATGGTTTACTCACCAAAGCCTAATGTTCTCCACAGCGTTGTTTTTAACGGCTGGTTGGAACCCTACTGTTGATGAATTGCACCGCTCACCAAATGGGACCACGCTGATGTCAAAGAAAACAGTGTTGTACTTCATTAGGTAGAAACATTCTGCTCAAGCAGAAAACAAAGACATTTTAGAATGAATTACACAAATGAACATATTTAGCTGTATTTGTCAGCGTCATCACACAGTGGTAGCCAGAACGAAACAGAATTCAGAGTTGTTTACTGTGAGCCACACAGTAGCCTCGATTTCTTTTCAGTCTTTACACAATAACGAACTTTATGCAGACAGATGTTAGATGACAGATACGACAGCATAGTCTTCTAAAGGTAAATAATGAATTATTACACACCACAAAAGTGTTATTAAATATCAACACAGCATAATGCGTAATTATGACTATTGATACTTATAGGTCATTTCTGCTGTACAGCTTCTCCTGGCTTTTTAAATTGGTGGTCCACGTTTATCCATAGCTGGGTATTTAGAAAAACAGATCTACGTTTTCAAAAGTATCAATGTTCACACCAGATTGTTTTCAAAAAAATCTTTATTTGCTCAAACCCGTCATTAAGAGCTGCTATGAGCATGCCAGACCTATAGGGGGCAGTGTAACAAGAAGCATAAAGCCATGCCAGTCAATCAGAATCCTGGAAAAAACACAACATCGAATGGCACAAATTACTTCCTGTTGTGGCGCGAGGGTCGTTTGTTTGCACCGACAGAAGTGGAGCTACTGCTAAATGTGGTGTTAGAGTACGAAACAAGTAAAATACTTGAAAATATTATTAATAGACATGGGTCGCACACATATATCCTGTGACATCAAACTCTGTCTCCTCCTGTCTACACGCAAGCATAAAGACAGCGTTTTTCCAAGTCTCCACTTTGGCCGGATTTTTCAGATATGATCGTTTTCAGTGACTTGTAGCGTCGTTTATGTGTCAACCAAAGGCCCATTGAAGTATCATTGTTTTTTCTACATGTAATCGAGGCCTTTTTCACTGACACATGCTTAGATATCTCCTTTCATGTTGAATGTAAATGACTTACCGTGTGTTAGAATGTTTCTCTTTGATGTGCACTTCTGTTATTTCTCTAATAGCTCGCACAGAATGAACAGATGGGTTCCATCTATATTTGAGAGTAACATAAATGTCATAGATGCAGCACCAGTCAAAAGTTTAGATGCATCGACTCGTTCATTTTACTATTTGCTGCATCATAGAACATTACCCAAGACACACAACACATTTGGATTTATGTAATTTGCTTTATATATTTTTTGTTTAAAAAAGGGTTAGCAAGGATTGTGTTTCATCTTTTAGTGTTTTCACAGTAGACACTGCTGCTTCGCACGCTATTGACAATACTTTAAGCAGCTTCAGTGTAGTTCAAGCTTGGTTACTTTGGTACTTCTTGAAGAAGTTCCCACATTTGCTAAGTACTTGTTTGTTGCTTTTCCTTCGCTCTGCAGTCCAACATCACAATTTTAGCTGGGTGTAGGTCAGCGACTATGGAGGCCAGGTTATCTGCTGCAGTGCTCCATCACTCTGCTTCTGAGTCCAACAGTCCCTACAGAGTCTGGAGGTGTGCTTTGGACTATTTTCTCATGATAGTCGCATTAAACTCAAACCAAATTGTGTGCTCACTTTATCATATCCGTGCTAGGGTTTAAGCATTAATGTGAACTCCAATCTGGGGTGCAATTAATTAGCCATTTGTGAGCCTGCTAGCTCTAATGAACTTCTCCTCTGCAGCAAAGAGGACTCTTGGTGTGTCTTTCCCGGGGCGGTCTTTATCACCGCCTTTCCTGCCACTTCAAGCTACTTTATTTTCTGAACTGACCGACGTTTATGTCTCAAAGTAATGACGGACTGTTGGTTCTCTTTACTGAGTTGAGCAGTTAATGTGATATGGGTTAGAGCATTGAATAGGCTTTGTTTTTCTGTGGACCAACACTCCCTCTGTACAACATAAGTGATGCTTTCAAACGCATTAAGAAGGCAGGAAATTTCACCTGTGGACTGGAAACCACTCCAGGAGGTGGTTAAGATTTTGCCAGCAGTGTACAAAGCTGTCATCATGAGAACAGTGGCAACCTTGAGGCATCCAAAATACGCAATATTGGTGTGTTTAGTACATTTTTTTGTTTGCTACATAACTTCTTAAGTAGTAAATAATGACTAGGCATGTCTAAGCATACTTTCCATGCAGTCAAGTCCAAATATGTGGGCTAGCAAACAGACGGCGTGCCTCCTTTTACAGTCTTGAGGAGTCGGTTGTTATGATTGAGAGCTATGAAGAAAATATATATATTATCGTAAACAGCAACAGTGTTAATGCAAATGGTGCAAGAGAGAAATGCTGGTAAAGAATAAATAAATAAATGTAATGGTGCAATATATTTATTTTACCGCTGCGTGTACTCTCAATGCAGCAGCTTATTTTTAATGTGACAGCTGCACATCAGAGATCTGAGACCCTGAACTTCATACATTTAAACATGATACTCAGGAAATGCCGACGCTGTCCTATAATAAGGGGTACGGAGAAATCCTGTTAGTTTTGGGCCAAATCAAAGTGAAATTAATGTTACTAATTAAATATTCTCTGTAAGAAAAATATGCATGATTATAATTTCTCGACTGAATGCGTGTAGGTTTCTGTAGCATTTCACTACATACAGTCTGCTATAACTGCATGGCTTCATTTCGTGGCATTTTTGCAGCTACAACATGTTCCCTCAGCTGAGAAACCGCATCCCTCCCCATTGTGTATTATCATGAAAATAACTGGTGAAAGGGAGACGCTTCTTCCAGTCATTTTGAAGTTTGAACAGAACCTCCTCCAGACAGGTTAGGTTTGCAAGGCTTAAGTTACCATGGTGATCTCGTCGGGGCAAAAGAGAGCCACCTTCTTGACACTGAAAACACTGGCTTTAGGCTCAACACACCTTGCTAACCCATTATTCTTGCTTTGGAGTACATCCCTCTGTATTAGGAAGATAAAGGCCCGTCATTGACTGGGTACCCAATAACACGCGCTAGACATACAAATAGCATCCTGCAGCAGGTAAGCATGAAAAACTTTTGAACTCCAGTTTTTTCTTTGAGTGTCAGATTTTCAGATTTAAGCTGTAAAAGATAATTCACTTCCCTCATGGCAACCCACAGTTGCTCATCTCTTTAAAAAGAACTTCTGCCAACTACAAGTAAATGACGACGGCGCTTGGCATGCGGCGGATCAAGTTGCAGCGGGGCTCCAAGTAATCAGCCAAACTTATCAAATTTGTGCCATTTGCTTCCGTTGCCAAACGCTTTGGGCATGTGCATTCTTGTTTTCCCACACTCGGAGTACTTGACATTAGGAGTGTGGGCTATCCTCATAGCGGCCTCCCCAGCCAATTACATTTGAAACGTACAATTTTACAAGTAGTCTTTCAGCCAATGAATTTAAATTGTAGAATAACAATAAATACCAGCAGCAGCAGTGAATTTTTATGCCATTCCAGATTTAAATTCATTTATTTAAGGCAGACTGCCAGCAGGTGGTGCCCTAAATGATCCACTGAGAGATTTAGATTCAGCAAATGCTGCTACTGTAAGTTCAATAATACTGTTTTCTCATTTACACTTTCTGTTTCATCTCAGAGAATAATTAATATAATGCCAGTTTATGTGCTGTACACTCTAGTTTGTGTATCTGCTGTCTCCAAACACTCTGTGATTGTGTTCTTCATCTTTCTGGCTGTTGCAGAAAGTCAGATTGTCACTCCAAGTTGTGGCAGAGCCAACATGTGCTGCTAATACCCACAGCTCTGCTCCAAATAATGTAACCTTTTTTCTTTTTTTTAACATCAGTATCCTCGTCTGTGCTGTTGTAAGAACCATCCCTTTATTTATTTCTCGACAACACAGTCATGTAGTCTCCCAGGCATTTGCGACAATCTGCAGATGCCTTTTTTCTGCACTAATCCTTGCGTTAAATACATCAAAGAAAATGTCACGCGGTTCAGAAGGGAATCGCTCACCTGGTTTGCTGCATCACTCCTCTGCCTTGGTGGACCTCATTACAGCACAGCCACACGAAATCTTCTCAATACTGATTTTGATGAATGGTGCCTCCTGTGACCAGCCCCGTTCTTAATGTCTCTCTTGTCCTATTTGCGGCCGTCTTGGTAGTCATGTTTGTGTGGTCTTTCATATCTTAGCCATTTGTCAGTGTCACCGTCCCGTCTCCCCGGATGTTTTGGGCTCTGCATGTCTTCGTCATATCCCTCTCTGCACTGGCCGGTTTTGTGCTTTCAAGATGTATTTAACCCTGACAAGGTGTAGAAGTTATGTAAAGTGCATATTCACAGACTGAGTTGTGAGTGTTTTTAGGATAAACACAACATGCTATGGTCCATAAAGCCTTTCTATTTGTCAAAACAAATAACGCATACTGTGGCATAAAGATTTAATCCAATGTGATTCTTCATAATGTGGATGCAGTAGCATTTTTTTTATTCTTGGGAGAAAACACAAACTCTCACTCTGAAATAACACTTCCTCTGCTTATTAAATCAAACCTTGTCTAATTGGCTTACCCTGCTTTAAAACAGATAGGAATCTTGAGCATGCTACAGGCGACTGCTTCTCTTCCTTTTCCTCCTCGTCTCTTTCTTTACAATGTTTGCTCTTTTTGTTTTTTTTGCGTGCATAGTTAACATATTGACTTTCTGGCGAATGTGTTTGAAGGTGTCGTCGCCGCATTTTGACAAGTGAATCAAAGAAGCGTTAATTTCTTTGTTCGGCTGTACATGTAGTCGGTAGGACTTTTTAAATAGCTTGAGTAACACTGACATCTGCTGGGACAGCATGTTGTAACTGGTCAGAGAGGGGGCCAGTTAAAAGCCTACAGCTGTGGGGGGAAAAACACTGACTTGTTTTTTCCATTAGACGCTAATAAAAATGAGCAATTTCGTCAGACGTTTGAATAGTCAACCGAGCTGAGGTGGCTAATTAAAAAAAAAATGACATGACACAGCCCGGCGCTCTGTCAGGCAGCGTGGCTTTGTCTCCGGCAGGGATTTACATCAGTGCACTTGAAATGGCCGCACCTGTATTATGACAGCAACGTACTTCAAGTTTTAAAAAGCAGGAAAAATGATGATCAGCGCTGTTTACAAGCAGCCCGTGTTTGCCCTGCTGCCTCCCAACTAAGTGCACTTTCTCTGTCTTTCTTTTCAGGTAAGACGTCTTTTCTCTGTCTTCACTGCTGAAGGACAACCTTTGTCTCTGAGGGTACTGTAAGATCAAGTTTCTGATAGGCACTTCAAAAGCACTTGTAAACCATTAATGTAAATGAATCCATATCTCCTGTGTGTTTGTACATGGGGGGGAGGGGGTTCGTGCGCTCCCTCCATCTTATTCTGAGTCAGTCTGTCTCTGCTGATATTCATCTCGCTAATTTACAATTCACTCACTCCTGCAAAGACTCTCAATTTGTCCTGACCTTAGTTGTTGCCCAGAGACTTGAACAGAATGAGTTTATATTCATGCTTTGGGTCTCAGAAAGAGATGTACCATTTTGTGCCAATGTGTATTTGTGTGTGTGTGTGCAGACATGTGCTTTTGCATGTTTGTGTATATGAGTGATCAGGTGCCATTAAGACCTAATTAGGTCCAAATTGCTATTTGTTACTTCCTGAATACTAATGATCCACGCTTCCCTAAAACAACTCTACTGCTCAGAAGGCGTGACACGCCGCTCGATTAGCCGAGCCTGAGTAATCACAGCTGAAGATCGACTTTGCTGAGAATTATCTGAAATGTTTGGCCGGCTTATGGAGAACGAATACAGCTCAGCGAGAGCGAGCTATACGGACTGAATCATGCTGCCTGCGCTGTCAGGTTGGCAACGACCGTGCCATGCAATCTTCTTTCGAGCAAGGCGATTCTTTTTTTTTTTTTTTCTCTTTTCCCTCCTGTCTTACTGGGCCGCTGAGAAGAACAGCAGATGAATCCCACCTCCCTCTCGGTGATGGCATTTTGATTTCAGTTTCCCATTTCCAGTTTATCACAGTTTGATAAGGTCACCTCACGCCGTCACCTGCAGTATCCAACTCCATTTACTCAAGCGCCCTGAAATGCTATTATCAATATGAAATATTGTCCAGACACGCTGCGGCTCTTCCAGGGAGGAAAACATCAATGTTTACTGTTCAGAAATCAAGCCCTTGCCCCAGGTTCCAGCCACTATCTGTCTTCTCTGGAGGAAAAAAAAAAAAGAAAATCTCCAACAGGGATTACTAATCCCCTGCTTGTTTGTAGTGCTGCTGCAATTCAGCAAAACAAGATTATCCCAGTCGCTGCTTACAATTTGGGCTCCCAGATGAAATGATAAATGCCAAGGAATATTTATTTTGTTGAATAAACTCCCTAATCCATTCCGATAGACTGCGCTTGTTTTAGTAATTTCACAGTAATGGCTTTTGCTATGCAAACCTCCCAGACTGTCAATACTTGAATGGGAGTACGGCTTGCCAGCTGTGAGATATTATGACCCAGATTCCTTCCACCTAACTCTAATGAGGTGCTCAGTCATTCTGAGACAGAGTTTTCACTTTTATTTATTTTTTTTGTTTATTTCTGCCTGTTACAGTGTAGATTAGATATCATACTTTTATAAAAACAGGTGGTAGACTATAGACGGGGCTTAGTTTGTGGAAATATCTAAATGCAAATTAAATGACTGAACAAAATGTGTTTTGAGTGATTAATTCTTTGAGCGGAATTCTTTTAAGATAGGTGTAACCATCCCTATTCAGATGCAGGATTAAGTTTTGTAAGCCCTTGACAAAAGCCATTTAAGAATGACAATTGGAATTCAGTTAATGAAAATACTTTCCATTTTATATGCATGACAGTCTGTGAAAATTGCTCATGAGGCCACAGGCAAGTCTCACAGGACTGTCAACAAGGAATAAAGCAAGGTGGAAGGAAAGAGCCTCCAACATGTCGAACCACTCAGTGCCATCACATCTACAAGCCGGCTCGCGTTGCTTCAGCACGTCACCTGCAAGAATGGCTTTAGCTTAATGGCTTTCTGCTGACGGATTGTCAGTGTATCGAAGGGCTGCTGCAGCAGATTGAATGGACAGACATCATGGGGCTGTGGTTTTAAAATGATGTGTCTGCAAGTAGCATCATGGTCGAAAGCAAGTGTACAGGCTATTTTTATTTTTATTTTTGGGGCTATTCTTTGGCTATCTTTGCTAGAAAATGATATGAAAACAGGACAAAAGAAATATAACCTTTAAGGTAAAGACTTAGACTCAAGGTGGATGTCCAGACAGGTGTTACAGGTATCTTCCTTCATTACTGTGCACAGGATTAGTATTTCTTACCTTGACATGGTGACTTTGTTCTCTGGAATAACGGTTCCCTCTCAGGTTGTTGTGGCTCCTCAGAGTGTTGTACATCGTTAGCTGAACACATCAGCCAACCTCTGCTAACTATACATATGTCAGTATCAAGTTGTGTTGAGTGTGTCTATCTGCTGCCGGGTTGTGTTACCGATCTGGCAACGTAGGCAAGACCTCAGGCTTTCTTCATGTAGTCTTCATGTAATCTAATTGATTACACCCATCCATCTATTATCTATACATCACTTAATTCTCACTAGGGGGGGGCTGGAGTCTATCCCGGCTGACTCAGGGTGAAGGCAGGGGACACCCTGGACAGGTCACCAGTCTATCACAGGGCTACACTTAGAGACAGACAACCAAGCACACTCACATTCACACTTACGGACAATTTAGAATCACCAATTAACCTCAACATGTTTTTGGACCTTGTGGGAGGAAGCCGGAGAAAGATCCATGCAGAAAGATCCTGGGTGTCCTCACGCGAACTGGCAATCTTCTAGCTGCGAGGCAATGGTGCTAACCACTGATCCACCTTGCAGCCCCTAACTGATTACAAATTTATTTCAAATTTGCTCCCCTGAAGCACAAGATCAACTAGGACAGGTCCTCCATCGTGTGGTTCCAGACTTGTAGAGGGTCTCTGTTTAAAATACAGATTTAAGATCTGGGAATATGTAAAGCTGTGTCATTCATTTTGGCTGTATGGAAAGTAATTAACACAGAAAACTTTGGAAAGCTGGTATCATTCCAAGTACAAGTACTGCAGGGCTGCAATCAGTTATTTTCATCATCTCGACATATGACCGTTATTTTCTCTGAGGTCAAATATTCGCATTTCATAAATCGTAGCAACATAAATGTGGTGTGGAAACTGTCATATATATTCAGTGCTGTTAGGGTTGCAACAGCAAATATTTACCTTGGGGAGCCCTTGCGGTTAATCCAGTCATGGAACATGTCAGCCAAAAACTACCAGGATATTTCAGTTCATGATTGAGGTGATTTAGAAACGTGTCTCCATAACATGCTGCAGTTCTTCCTGCAGGGAGTGCCAACAAGCTGATTCTTCAACTGGTAAACGTCCTTCCAAGTAAATTTTCATCACACTTCTTTGAAAGATCAGATCCAAGGAATTCTCATCAAAAATGCTGTTTTTATAAATAAATGAATAAACCTGATAAATTCTCGTTCAGATCTTTTTTAAAACTTGCTAAGGCAGATGGTCTTAAATTTCCAGTCCAAAGAAATGACTCCTTTTTACTTCTAAAAATGAATACTCAGTAGTCGCATCATTCCATTTATCCTTGCCCTCCGGTGCTTTCATTGCGGGCGTAATGAACGGTGATGGACACCTTGTTTGTTCTTTGCTGGCTGGCTTTAACTACCAGCCCACTGTTACACACATGCAGTAGTGTAATGCAAAATAAGAAAGGGAAAGACACAGCACATGAGCCATGCGTTGTATTTTTTGCACATATGTTAGGTTTGGGGTTTGTGCTAGCTTAGACAGCAGCTAAACAAACATTTTAGAAGACCAACCATTTATTCGTTGAGATAAATTCATGAGAAAAAAGATGATCATTACGAATATATGATCAGCAATTGTCAGCATTCTGTTTAAAGACAGGGGCTGCAGGGTGGAGCAGTGGTTAGCACTGTTGCCTCGCAGCAAGAAGGTTGCCGGTTCGCGTCCCGGTGGGGGCACCGGAATCTTTCTGCGTGGAGTTTGCATGTTCTCCCCGTGCAGCGTGGGTTCTCTCCAGGTTCTCCAGCTTCCTCCCACACAGTCCAAAAACATGTTGAGGTTAGTTGGTGATTCTAAATTGTCCATAGGTGTGAATGTGAGTGTGCTTGGTTGTCTGTCTCTAAGTGTAGCCCTGTGATAGACTGGTGACCTGTCCAGGGTGTCCCCTGCCTTCGCCCTGAATCAGCTGGGATAGACTCCAGCCCCCCCGTGACCCTAGTGAGGATTAAACGGTGTATAGATTATGGATGGATGTTTAAAGACAGCTGAAAATATCACTTTAAAGATGCAGAATCCTGACAGAATCCATTAAAATATATATGTTTACATGTATTGTCGATTGATAAAAGTTTGCTTGTGCAATATAATGTGGCTAAAAAATGCCGTTACTTGTTTCTTTGCAATCTTTAAGTCTTTATGCTTGTTATACTTCATGCAGAAACACTAACGTACTTGACGGCACATTCACCATCGTTCTATGTAAACTATACTGGCTGCAGGATGAAGATTTTCCAGCGATGGCAAACGATTCAAATCCGACATCTCGGCAGTCATAAGCACTTTATCTCATCCATCCGAATGCCCACATGCACAGAAGCATTTAAAATGAGTGTGTTTACACATTTATGTATGAGCCTTGAATGCGTGTGAGGAGTCGAGGTCAATCCCCACATGGTATCAATAGCTCTGGTACAGCTGCCCATACAGTACAAATGTCAGCGCTGCAACACTGTACGCTTTGTGATTGAGCTCCAGGCAGTGTGTGTCCCCTGATGCAACGAGTCTCGGCTCTGACATGTGTGTGTGTTTTGTGTGTGTGAACAGATATGCACAAGTAAGAAAGACGGTGAGAGAATGTAATGAGATGGGTAGACTCGGCGGCTGTGTGTCTGTGCAAGCAGCCCGTCTCTCACAAATAGCATTCATAGAGCACTCAATGGTTTCCTTCGCTTACGTTGCTGAGAAATATAGTTATCGTCTTTTTTAAATTGAAGTGCGGTATATAATTAGTGCTCTGAACTTGCTCATAAGTGATCTATTTAGGCCCTTCGGCGAAGGTTAGACTTGGTTGTTTGCGTCTCAAGTTCCTATAGACTGTGGACGTCTTCCTTGAAGTCCTTCTCTGGGGGAACGGTGTGTTTACATGCTGGAAGACACAACACGAGTGGTCTACATTACAGGTGATTATTTCCAACTTGAAGCTGCCGTGTACCAATGACACGGATTCAGACTCGTAGAGTTTCATATGCATCCTGTTACCTTGCAGGGTTGGAGTTTTCTGTATCGTCTCTAGAATCACTTTCTGGCTCAAACAGCTGAATTACTCCAATATTAGAACTTGCTGTTGCGTAAACAGCAAAGTAGTTTGACAGTGTTTGTAGGTGAGCGGGCGAGCTCGAGCTGCAGTGAGTTGGGAGCAGCGAGCGGAGAAAGAGATGGGACAACATGGATCCACGTGTTCTACTGGAAGCAATGGTTTAGAAGAAGGAACCATTTTATTAAAACATATTTAAATATGCTGCAGGGTGGTGCAGTTGGTTCGCAGCTAGAAGGTTGCTGGTTCGCGTCCCGGTGGGGGCACCGGAATCTTTCTGCGTGGAGTTTGCATGTTCTCCCCGTGCAGCGTGGGTTCTCTACAGGTTCTCCGGCTTCCTCCCACAGTCCAAAAACATGTTGAGGTTAATTGGTGATTCTAAATTGTCCGTGAGTGTGAATGTGAGTGTGCTTCTGTCTCTAAGTGTAGCCCTGTGATAGACTGGTGACCTGTCCAGGGTGTCCCCTGCCTTCACCCTGAGTCAGCTGGGATAGACTCCAGCCCCCCACGACCCTAGTGAGGATTAAGTGGTGTATAGATGATGGATGGATATTTAAATATGTAACTTTAACATATAGAGACGGGGTTTTAAGGGTTAAAACAACTACACCTGGCTAAACTTATTAAATTAAAATGGAATCTGCTGCCACCGCTCAGCTATTCCTGCCTGTCAAGCTCGGCAACATGTCACGAGTAAACAGTAAACATTTCTAATCATAGCGACACAAAGAAGAGCGACAGAGCTGCAGCAAGCAAAAATCTATAAGAAGAGGGCATGAAACTGGTCAGAGTAAAAAAAGTATGAGCGGTAGAGAATTACACGGACAGGTGATGTTGTATTCTTCCTCCACCGCGGTGAAACATGCTTTGGGGCATTTTCTAGCCACACAACAAAAACCACAGGACTTTTTTTTTTTTTTTTTTTTGCGTCCTAACGGCAAACTCCCGGGGCTGAAAGATGAAGCCAATGTGGAAATCACTACAAGTGCAGTTTGTGGAATGGTTACTTGAGGCTGGCTTTCAAAAGTGACCCCCCCCATGTTAAAACAATACAGCTTCAGAGCAGAGACGGACGTTGTACAGCCTGAAACAAGCAATGCTTTTGGTCTCTGTAACTAATTCTCTGATGCTTTTTTCTTCTCATTTGTTTGACTCATTTGTTTAGGTCAGGATTAAATTTGTGCGGCTGCTTTGAGTGAAATGCCATCAAAGGAGCATCCAGAGATGTTTGCATTGCACACCTCAGCTCCACTCATGCTTCACATCTTTGCTCATGTTTGTTAGGAGTCAGGCACCGCGGACACTTTAGGAAACCTGTGGGTTCATCCATCTTTATTTAGCCTTAATGGGCGTTCCACAGTAAAAGTGGTGATTCTATTGGTCTGCCTGTTTGGCTTCTTTGGAAAAAAAAGACAGTGTTGACCAATGTTTTAATTCTATTCTCAGTATCAGGATATTTGCCAAACATTTCTTCATCGCGTTGATAGAAAACTGGTCAGCACTCCATTGCGTCCGAATGATATTTACTGTATGTTAATGCTATCGCAAGATGACAGTACAATAGAGATACAGCGAGATATGTTGAGCTTTTTAAAATATAGCAACACTTTATTTGTATAGTAAAACTCATACAAGAGATGCAGCTCAAAGTGTTTCTCACGCACAAAGTGGTTCGTATGGAAATCGAGATAAAACAGAGTCGGTTCGATACTTTACAGTTTTATAGAGAGAAACAATTCCCCCCACGAGCAAGCAAACTCTCAGCTGACGTTACTTGTCACAATATATCAGTGAGTATGGCTGCAAATTTCCATAATACATTACTGCACGTTTGAAGGCAGCAAGACTTCCTCCTGCATCCATATATTCATCAAATGAATAACAGTGCATCGCAGATCTCTGAGGTCACCGCTTTTCATGCACCTCATAATTAAGCTATTATTTGGAGCTCGGTGCAGGAATCGAGCAGATAGTGCGACATTACAAACATAACTAGGCATAGGTAATAGGAATTATCCAAACACCTTATGAATTATAAAATGCTTGTGTGTGTTCCTGTCAACCAGGCTCCAGCATTTGTTCAAACATCCAAATCCTTCAGCATGTGCTGCTTCTGCAAGCTTTGGGCTATAATTAGCCGAGGAGGTGATAGACAGGGAAGTCGTCTCCGGCAGGATTTCATATCAACTAGACAAATATCAAGCTAATTCGTTTACACACCAAAATAAATCATCAATTTCTTTCGGAGCCTGTTAAATTCTGGGCAGGCGGACTGAATAAGTGTCCATGTGACATATGCCTTTAAACAAAGCCTGGCAACCTGTGAGGATGTGTTCATATATATATATATAGAAAGACAGAGAGAGAAGGAGAGAGGGGGAGATTTTTTATTTTTTTTTGCTTAAAACGTTAAATAAAAATAGAATATGTTTAACAGCAGATTCTGAGAAGGGAGGCCAAGTAAATTTAACATATGAGTCATCCATCACAGCAGCTTGGAAATGACTCACTAGAGAAGATGTGTGACAAAAAAAAAAAAAAAAAAAAAAAAAACCTTTCAGCTCACAATCACAGCTACAAGATGTCGTCGGATACAAATGGACAAGAAATGTTTGTGAAAAAAAATCAAATTAAACCCACATATGTTATTAGAGCGTATATATGCAGCCTATCTATGCGACTCTGCAGAAGCAAGTCAACAGCCTGAAGGTTATAATAATGAAGCGCTCCGTGTCTGCACTGAGTCCGTGTGCCACTGGGGGGCAAAGTAGTACTATCAACATTTAGCAGCGGTGACCCATTTTCTCGACGTTGTGCTCGTCTCATGCATTTGTTGTTGCCCCTTTGAAATGAAAATATGTATGTGAGCATAAACATATAATGCATTACCATATCAATTGGCGGTGCTGAATGCTGTGTCACTGCAGCAAAAGGCCAAGCATATCATTAACAAGACGTGGACATCAAATTATGACTTTCCATTTGTCCTCTCTTGTCATTAGCAGAAACACAGCGAGCGGGCAGAGGGAGATGTAGGAGGCAATAAGATCGGCGCCTTCAAAAAAAAGTGCTCATACCTGATTATTATCCTCGGTAAACTGTCGCGCGCTCACGAGGGTGACACGTTGTTACCGCACTTTTATTTATTTATCAGCCCTCCGACAATACAGTGAGGGCTTCTTGGCAGACTTAACGGGATTTAAGACTACAGCAATGTGGCCATAAATAATCCACCTCAAGTATCCTCTTATACTTCAAAGAGATGCTGGCTAAAGATTAGCATTTTGTTTTTTTTACTGTGGGGGGAAGCGGCTAAAAATAGTTGCGTTCTAGGGGGAAAAGCATTCTTTTAGTTTCAGGGACTGGGTGGTTGTTCTTGTCTGCATCAGGGAGGATGTTTGAGCATCGACTCCTGGTCTGCTCTCAGCTCTTCTGTAACGTCCAATGATAATTGCTGGTGTCCTCCCGCTAATTGTTGATGAACCTCCTGTAACCCCAGGAGGTGAAGTGAAATGGGTTCCAGTGCATCAGTGGTGAGACATCACAGCAGAAAAAGCATCAGTTAGGAAAACAGTATTGTTTTAGTCCTCTTTTTGTTTTTTTTTGCACTGACAGTAAACGTACAAACTGTTCTCTTCAAATTGGGCTCACGCAAAACATTTATAATTTTCTGAATCCCTCCTTTCTATTGCATACAATAGCTGCAAGTTGTCACAGTGCAGACACAGTGCTGGTGCACCCAGCCCATCCTGTCTCAGGGAAAAGATTGTTCTGCTTATCACAATTTTCTAGGCAGTCAAGGCTGCAGCATCTTTTGTTTGTTTGTACTGAGAGACAGCAATGGAAAAGGATACAAATCAGACTGAAAATATGAACGTATTTTCAGGACCATAAAGGAGCAAAATTAGACAGCTGCACAAAAGGAAGGAAGAATGCAAGAATAAATAATCAATATATATGTATACAGAGCACTTAAAAGACAAGCTAGGAGGTTCTTCTATAAAATCTGACATGACTTTGTGTCCAAACATTCTCACACTGTCGGGACTCAAACCCATTTATAACACTGAGCTAACTACAATTACATACATGATCTTCGAAGATGTGTTTGTATGTCAGGATTGGATTTTTCTAAGGTTAGATCACAGTAGGATTTGGTTTTGCCCCTTTTTTTTATTCATGAGCATCTATTTTGCACTGGATGCAGAGATTTCTATACAAGTCCTGGAACCATCAGTCTGGTTTATGTGATCACACGGCGTTGGAAGTGAAAATAACGTACGTGGCTCCTCTGACGAGCACTCTGCTACAGCATATGGTCAAAGGGTAGAAAAAAAGAAGGCATTCCTGCATCCTGCAAATGGTTTTTGTATTTTTGCGTGTCCCTGGTTGTTACCTTTTTGCCTACTAAGTGACATCCTATCTGTGACCTTTGCCTGTAATACAAGGACTTTGATTTTGGGCTTCAGCCTGCAATAATTCAAGTTGTATTTGGTTAATTTCGTTGTGAATACAAAAACCTCCCTGTGTGAGGAGCGCCTGTCAAATGAGTGTGTGTGGCCCAATCCCAGTGTCCACACTCTGTACACTTTAAGGCACGTTCCTGCTAAATCCGTGAGGGTTTAGTTCTGTCCCACTGTCAAATCGTCAAGTGCAGGAGAGCTCTCTTTCAGACATTTTGAACCTTTTATGTATTTTCTGTGTACTTTGCCTGAGGAAATTACCAACAATTAGAATGCAATGAGACACAAAACTGACGACAAACAAGTTCGACTTGGCCAGGTTGTTTTTGTGTAAGGCTAGCTCAACAAAGTCTAAAACCTCAGTCAGAAAAAATTAGCATCACAGCAGCAGTGGTTGCCAACTACTGTCTTTGTTAACCAGGTTTTCTTCATCAGGCTCAGTGGCCGCGCCCATAAAAGGGTCGTTTAACCCATCATGCATCTCTTCTCCCGCACAAAATCAACATTCTGTCTGCTTCAGTCAAGACAAATTGCCTATTTTATAATGGGGCACTATGAGGAGTGTAAAAATATATTATGGTAACAAACAATGTTATAACAAATGATGCAAGAGAGGGAACATTGGTCAAAATAAATAAATCAAAATAATAATTAAAACTTACCACTCTGTGCCTGTCGATGCAGCTGCTTAGTTCAAATGTAACAGAGCTCTGAAAGTTTAAGCTGGATTCATTTAAATATGCTCAACAAATGCATTCAGTCTGACATTGTGCAATAATGAAAGATACTGTATGTGGAAATCACTTTAGTTTTTGTGACATTGGTGGAGTGATATCATTGATTGATCATCGTCTGTGATAAACACAGGCTGATTATTAGCTGCAGTGTTAGACAGACTTGGCACCAAATCAGGACCAGAAATAAAAACATATTTATGCATTTTCTGCATCACAATTTAATATATGTAGATTATTGTGGCAGTGCGATGCATACAGTTTGAGTGCTGTAACTGCACAGCTTTGTTCAGTGGCGATGCTAATGCACAGCTCAACAGGTCTGCAGATAAACTGTGTTTCTATAGCTGAGAATCCGTTTCACTTACAGAGAATCTTTAAAATGAACTGGACAAAATATGGAGCTTATTATAGCCAAATTAAATCCCAAACCTTAAACAGGGTTCAGGTTCAGGGTTTAATTCTTAAGGATGAGGGCAAAAGTTTGGTTTGGGCCTGGGTAGGTTAACTTTGGGCAGGTGAGCTGAAGCCGCTGTCTCATTGGTTGCCTTAGATTTTCCAAACACTTCCACTTTAATAATTTTGAACATCTCATTTTATACCTGCAAAACTGTGATTAATAATAAAGCCAAAACAATTCAGTGATTACTGGTACCTTGTGGTTAATATTACTTAACTCTCAAATACAAGTTAGTATACGCTGCTGTTCCTATGTCCGTCTATTCTCTGTCTGCGCTCTCAGTGAGGTACACGGTCGTCCACATTGTGAGATATTACTATAACACATTACTACAAGTGCCTTCAGATGGTCAGTGTCATGGTTTTGCATTACATCCATCCATTATCTATACACCTCTTAATCCTCACTATAGGGTCATGGGGGGCTGGAGTCTATCCCAGCTGACTCAGGGTGAAGGCAGGGGACACCCTGGACAGGTCACCAGTCTATCACAGGGCTCCACTTAGAGACAGACAACCAAGCACACTCACATTCACAGACAGTTTAGAATCACCAATAAACCTCAGCATGTTTTTGGACCTTGTGGGAGGAAGCTGGAGAACCCGGAGAGAACCCACGCTGCACAGGGAGAACATGCAAATGCCACGCAGAAAGATCCCGGGTGTCCTCACCGGGATGTGAACCAGCGACCTTCTTGCTGCGAAGCTAACCACTGCTAGCCACCTTGCAGCCCTATTTTGCATTACATATGAAAAGCATAGAACATTGATTTTGTACTGAAATGCATGGCTCGTTGCATCTGAAAGGTTTTTTTTTTTAGAGATTATTTTTTTTACTTTACTATACAGGACAGTGAAGACAGACAGGGAAACGTGGGGAGCAAAGTGGGGGAAGGACATGCAGCAAATGAGCCGCCGGCCGGATTCAAACCTCGGCCGCTGCATCAGGGACTACAGCCTCCATACATGGGTCGCCGTCTTATCCGGTTGAGCTACTGGGGTGCCCACATCCGAATGTTAAATATGCAGTTACGTGTAATGAGTGACCTGAGAGTTTTGACAGGTGTCTATTCAGCGAGTAGTCCACAGAGAATTCATATAATTTTGTAAAACTAACCAGTAAGTAACACAGGAATCTGAGGACATATGTGATTAAATTTGCTCGCTCTTGTTCGGATAAGCTGCAGTCTGCCCACGGTCTCTTTGTGTAGACAGTACACAGCTCACATACCTGAAATAACTGAAAGCATAAAAGGCATGTTTCTCATTTTTCCAGCTAACAGATGGATTCCGATATTTTTTTCTTTCTTTCAATTTCTTGCTTCCATTTTTGAGTTTTCATACATGTTCTGCTTTTGATTAACATAATCTCTGCGCATTAAAACAGAAAGTGAAACAAATTCACTGATGAAGTGTGCAATCTGTATTAAAAGCTTCTGTTTTTTTTTTTCCCAGAGTGCAGATATGAGCAGAGAGCAGGCTTTTCTCATTGCTCTGTGACAGCACAACAGTTAATGAAAAGACTGCGCGAGTTAAGCAACACTTGGACGAACACATTCATATTCATTAATGCAAAATTGAATGTTAATACAAACACTGGGAGTGTAAACAAAGATCATTTACAAATTGAGTATACCAGCAGTTGAACATCACACACACACACACACACTCCCCCCAAAAAAAAAGTATTGTGGAGGTGTGCAGCCTTTTAATAATATATTTCCAAACATCAGCAAGTGATTCATAATTTAGCTCGGTGGTAGGTAGTGTCTCTGCCAAAAAACAAAACCTGTGTAACTTTTCACACGCACAGCAGGATACAGAGAACCAACCGCTATTAAAACTTGAGTCATTTGGGGGGAAGTGGGAGGCTTCTGTCTATCCATACTGCTGAGATAAGTCACTTGAGGGACTTCCCAAGGCCTCGGCCTACTTTGCTTCAAGTCTGGATGAGGCGAGAAGGAGGAGGAGAAGAAGAAAAGCGCAGCAGCTGCCAACCAGACGGCATGAGGTGGTGTCTGATTCAGGCAACAAAATCTTTACTTGATACACAAAAGCCCATGATGTCTGGAGCTTTTAAAGGTCTGCGATCTTTCAACCTTGTTTTTGTTTTTTTTCTGAGCTCTTGGCTGCTCTAATGACATATTGCAATGTAGCAACATATCCAGGAGTCAAAAAGATGTTCTTTTCATACAGTTTGTTGGAAATGCCTGCACTCAACCAACTTATTCAAATCGTAGACACCAAAAAAAAAGAGCTTTTCAAGCTGGCTTGCATGTACAGACAGCCTGGCTAGGAAAAAAAAGGAGCCTCTGAAGTACAGGCTTTTCGATTTGAATTGTTCATTCTGCCAGTTGTACATCAGTGATAATAAGCTGGAATATGTGCCATTTGATGCTCGCATCCCCACTGGCTTAGGAAATATTGAGTGTACCAAAGATGATGCTATCTGGCTCCCATCACAGTCAGGGTCCCAACTATCTTGAGTGTGGCAGATGAACAGTGCGGAGGGAGCCTTAAATGGCAGTTTTAAACTTGAGCTGCAGCCAAATGCAGAAAATATTATATAGCAGTTTACAATGAATGCATTTAGCAAACACTCTGAGCAGAACTATTTGAGCCCCGTGTCCAAAAATGACAATGGAACTAAACTGGATCCTAAATAGGGTTAAAAGGTAAACATCTTTTCTAATGGATTTCACGTTTTATTACTTAGAGATGTCTTGAATCAACGTGTCGTTTATATTGTAGGGTTTTTTTCAGCCAACCGATCGTATATTAGATGGGGCAATACAGAAACTTAAGCTGACTCCAAATATGTATTTAAAGGGTGCTTTTCAATCCAAACCATTATCTTTCCATATACCTAATAGAACAGCGTTTGTGCTTCAGTTTGCATCTTGATGAGGTATACGAGAATATCATGGAGTGTTTGGCTACACCAAAAAAAGAAGCATTGGCTGGTTGCAAGTGGGGCTGCAAGTTGGAGCAGTGGTTAGCACCATCAGGAAGAAGGTCGACGGTTTGCGTCCCAGTGAGGAAACCAGAGCTCTTTCTGCGTGGAGTTTGCATGTTCTCCCCGTGCAGCGTGGGTTCTCTCTGGGTTCTCCAGCTTCCTCCGACAGTCCAAAAACATGTTGAGGTTAATTGGTGATTCTAAATTGTCCGTAGGTGTGAATGTGAGTGTGCTTGGTTGTCTGTCTCTAAGTGTAGCCCTGTGATAGACTGGTGACCTGTCCAGGGTGTCCCCTTCACCCTGAGTCAGCTGGGATAGACTCCAGCCTCCCATAGATAATGGATGGATGTAATGCAAAACCATTACATTGACCATCTGAAGGCACTTGTAGGCACCAATGGATGGATGGATGGATAGATAACGGATGAATGGTTGAAAGTGAATTATCATTAAATTGGCTGAATGTGGGCTGAAACGGCTGAAACAGGTTTTGGGTTTCTTCAGTTTACATACTGTCTGTAGCGCTTTAACTATGACACTTACATTCCAATGAAGTGTCCCTTTCCTCTTCCCTGTCCTGTCCATGTGCCTCGTCTGCCACAGGATACTGATGCAGTAAACTAAAATTACAACAACGAGGCTGAAAGACTTGAAGTATGACCAGTTTCACAGTCACAAATCTGTGATAAAAGCCTTATTCAAGCGTCCATCTGTTCACATCAGTGAAAACTTTCTATCTGAGAGACATGGTGGAGTTCTTATTGTTGTTTTTGGTTTGTCTAAATGTCTCGTATTCATTTTCTTTCAGTGCTAATACAGAGCCACAGGGGGGAGAAGAAAAACAAAAAAAACATTTTAAAACATTCTTTTCATTAAGAGCTTCCAGCGTAATTGAGTTCAGCGAACCTGTGACAGCCCCTTGAGAAAGCTCTCATTTTGAGAAAGTAGCGTTATTACTTAAGGGAGCTAATTCTTCCTTGTTTGCTTTTGTGACATGTTTATTTGTTTGTTTGACAAGATAAACAATTTCTCTCCGGTGTCAAGCAGGTGGTTTGTGGCGTCGGCGTACTTGAGGGAACGTACGAAATGAAGATATCTGTTGTGGTCTGCCGTAATGTTGAGGAACAAGCCGGTAATGCCATCCGCCGTCACTCGCTACCTTGAAAAGCAGTGTGCCAGCATATTTCAGCTCTGTGGCTTCCCGTCTGTCAGCCTCCCTTATCTCAAAATAAGAATCCCCCTCGCACCGCCCTGTACACAACAAATTCAAACTGGAGGCCAAAACACAGAGCCCGTCGGTAGGGCTTGCCTATTAGAAAAAAAAGCTGGTTCAGGCTTGTATTCACCTGTCAAAAGTGGGCTGAGGCGTTTAAATCATCAGCCGTATGCAGAGGAAGATAATGTGGAAGTTCAGAGACTGCCGACCAAATTATTTCAGAGGATTAGCTTCCCGACTGTCATCTCTGTCTCGCTCAGCCTGGCATTCAGAGGCTTGCTGACTCCCCGGACAAACAGCAACCTCTGACTTTCAAAGTGTTTAGCCACAGCTCTCTCTCTCTCTCCCTTACACCCTTTAAAGCTTTCCTTTTTCAGAGCAGACCGCACCGAAATTACAAAAAAAAACCCCCCACAAATCTGCATCCGTTCACTGTTGATGGCATTAATTTTTATTTCATTTGCACACTACAATTAAAACTCTCGTCGTGGAGCACCGCTGCGAGGATGAAGCGGTAAACAAAGCGCTAAGTTTACTTACTGCGGCGGTGGGGAAAAAAAACACAGGACAAAAGCAACATCCCCTGAGTATTGTACAAACACAGACAATAACACTCTCCATTCTCAATAGTGGGTACCAGACAGCAGCTACAGTCTGTGATGTCAAAGTGTAGTGTGTGTGTAAAAGTGTGAGTGTGCAGGCAATAAGCTGTTTTGGAAGCCAGATTGTTCCCTCAAGCAAAAATCTCTGCTGACCTGCAACTGACATCCTGCCATCCCACTCTGCCTGTATCCGTGAGACGTGTACTGTAAAAGCAAGATTAAGACTTCTTAAGAATCCCTCCATCTTGGCTATTTGTTTATAATGTATCGCTACCCAATAGTTACTCGGGGTGTTCGCTTCACGCACCGATAGCAGTCGTTCGAGCACTCAGCCGGCTCCCGCTATCCGAGCACGAGAGTCATTTTTTCTGGATTCTGGCTGATGTAACTAATGCTGACAGATGATATGGAAATAAACGCTACCTCTGCTTTGAACAACATGTGTACGATTTCTCCACTTATCTCTGCTAAAACTGACATTCGTGGCGGCGGGTAAATGAAAATGACAGTGGCGCCCAAAATTGCTCCTTTCAAGTGGATGTATGTTGTTTTTGGGGGGATTTTATAGGACAAGACGGGCTGTTTATAAGCACAGACGGGATGGAAGGGGAAGGGGAAGGGGGAGGCTACTATAATTCTGTTTGACAAAAGCAAGTGTGTGTGGTGCGGAGACACCTACACGTTCCCACCTACGCACTATCAATATTTTTGGTAGTTCTGACAGCGCAGCGATTCGCATGTCGATCAGAAACCGCTGGGCAATTAGACAGGAGGTAGAGCGACCCAGCTAAAGCTAATCTGATGCAGGAGGAAAGGAGGCTGAGATGGAGATGGATGGTGGGAGAGGAAGAGGAGGGGGAGAGCTGGGGACAGCAGAGGGAGAGAGAGAGGAGGGGTGTTGTGTAGAAGATGCAATGGGCAGAGATAGATAGAGAGAGAATGAGATGGATAGGTGGAAGGAGGAAAAATGTCAGACACAGTGTTGGATATATAAAGTGAGCTGAGACAATACAGACTCTTCATCTGTGCTCCTGGCAGATGTTTAAAGAGGTTGCTAATGGAAGACTGGTGCCTCCGGAACAATGACACTCACAAGCGCTGTCATAGTCGGCTGATTAAACCGAGGATGTCACGCCGGCTGCGTCGCTGTATTTAAAGATTTAAATGATCACATGTAGGTCCTTCTCATTGTTCGAATGCTTCTTTTTTTTGTGAATGCTGCATGATCACAACAAATAATTGTGACACTAAATTACGCTATGGTGGCAATTAAATGCATCCACAGGAAATAATAATAATAATACATTTTATTTATGAAGCGCTTTTCTGAACGCTCAAAGACACAGTGAATAAAAACAAAAGCAAAAAGCATTGAGTGCATTTAATCATACATTAAAATGCGTATTGCAGAGGTGAGTTTTGGTGAGTGATTTGAAGGGCCGCTATTGATGTTTGGTGGTAAGGAGTTCCAGAGGGTGGTGCTTGGTGTCTGGTGGTACGGAGAGGAGGTGGGCATCAGAAGATCGGAGGTTACGAGAGGGAGTGTAGCCTCTAAAACAGAGAATTTATTCATGAATTAAACGCAGAGAATTATTTGAATGTGACTGTCAATAGACTGCCAAGAGACAAGGTGTGTTTAAACCAAGCAGCAACCTCTGGAGCAAAAAAGGATGCCAAAGACAAAAACTGAAAATGTCCACTTGAGGTTGGCTCCAGCAGTGAGTCAGTCCCCATAGACCCCAATGGTTAAAATGTCCAAATGTACAACATAAATAAGCATGTTTACAGAGAAAGGTTTTGGTCTCTATAACAGCAGGACAATATGGGGAGAATTTTTACATAATTCACTCGTTTAAGTTTAATTAAAAGTTGTGCATGTTTAAAGGTGTAGCTGCTTTGATTGACAGGTGTGTGCTGATTGCCTGGTCTCACACCTCTGCATCACGCTTCTGTATGTAAATAACGCTGCAATAAATTAAAAAAAAAAGACAATTGTTTCTGTGAGGCACTAAGCACATAATTCTTACCCAAACGTATGACAGTATCTCACCATCATGGTTCTGAAATTGTCTGATTCCAGACAGTGGGGCCTCCATGGATATATTTAACTAATAATATATTTATAATACATGTATATATACACAGTGCTTAACAAATTTATTACACCACCTGTCTAATTTGTTAAGCATTGTGTATATATACAATCCAGCATCATGAAGTGCTTTAATGCATATATACAAATACATACATACACACATATTTAGTTTCATTTCATTCGATTTAACAACAACAGCAGCTTCTTTGGTCACTAGTCTGTCCATTTCATCCTGCTTGGCTCTATATTCTTGCAGTGGATGTTGCTGGAACACATGCAGAATCATCATCTCAGTACAAAACAGCAACAGACATCTGCACTATTTACCTTCGCCGTCTTCTGGTCGGCTCAGAACCCTGTTATCATGTCACTTAATGGTGGTGGTGGTGGTGGTGGTGTTTTCATATAAGAAGAAAACCAAACCAAACCAAAAAAAACAACCACATCCTGAGGAGTAGTGGCGGCATGAGTCTCCCGGTTTTCAGTCAGGATGCTCAAGTTTTGTTTTCACTTTAGTTTTCAGTGACTGTTAACTTTAGAGTCACTGATAGGTTAAGCGTACAAACCAAAGATACTTAAGTTCAGGCAGCAAAACTTACTTGGCTAAGTTCAGGAAGAGGTCATGCTGTAGATTAACATACTGTTTTGCTTTTGCTGACCTCGAAATAGAGCAGAATCTTATGTATGTCTTCTGGATTTCACATGTCAAAACATATTTCGGATTATTTCTAGATTTACATAAAGTTAAATCTGGTTCGTTGTCTCGATTTTTGGACTGGACCGTAAGCTTATGTGTCTCTGCATACATCTTATCTTTCTACCTTGTAGGCTTGTGTCCAAGAGTAGCTATAAGGGTACTTTAAAAACAACACTCAGGCACATATCTCCTATTTTGGGGCATAACTGTCTACTACAAAACTTTACATCACTGGCCAAAAAACTCAAATGTTCGTTGTTTGCGTCATTTCTTTGCAAGGAGAGGAAAGCTTTAAGCTGGAATGCAGCTATTCCAGGACAATGCACCTGTCCACACGGCACAAGTGGAAGCAGAAGCAAAATGTGGCTTTGAACTGTTGCCCCATGACCCTTACTCACCGGACCTGGCACCGTCTGACTTCTCTCCGTTTCCTAAACTGAAATCCCTCTTACGTGGTCGCCGTGTGCAGAGTGATGATGAAGTCATCCATGCTGCTGAGTCTCTGCAGGCTTGAAATGTAAGCTCCATTTGCCAGCCCATTCTGCACCAACCTATCATATCATCTGGCTAGTTTGTATTTCTTTAAACCACTCACAGTTGTTGTGGTTAGAGGTAAGAGAAGAATACGGCTGGAATCATTGTGGTGGAACGAAATTGGGCTGCGTTACTGCACACTCCAAATCCTCAGCTAAACTTTCAGTTCCATTTTCAAAATGGTTGGAGTGTTGGGGCACCACTTTGGTCTCAACAGCTGTTGACTGGATTACAAAGAGAGTTGGTCTTGAGACATTTATTTTGTGTACATGATGGATTTTACCTACTTCCCTGAGCTGGTAGTTCCCCGACGTCTGGCACCGTCATCGTCAATTTCAGCACGGCAGCTGCACTTTGTTTTTAGCGCTTGATAGCAGCATGTTCACTTGGACTGTGAACTTGGAAAATCTTTAAATATACCTGCGTAGTCGATGTGACTACCTTGGCATGCAGGTGTAAGCATAGTTTAAAACACTGCTGCCTAAAGCTGCATTTCTAACTTTCCATTCTGTGGTTACCTGCAGCAGCTACGTGTGTGGGGTCCAGATCTACAGTGTAGTTGGCATACGTCTCCTCAGCGATGTATCTGCAGGCCACAGCAGCCACGGAGATTCCATACGGGGGCCACAGGAACTGTGTTTTGCTAGTTTAACAATTTTCTCACTGGATTTTCGTAACTTTTGAGACCCAGCAAGTGTTTTTTCAAAAAAGCACCGTGCAACTAATCCAGTGACTTTTTGGCTGAATTTAATTCCCTTCCTTGTAGAGAGTTGCTTGTAAGTGAATGTGCTCACACTCTTTGGACTCTTCATTGACTGTTTAGTTCATGAGGGGGATGAGGTCGTACCGCATACAGACAACTAATCAATGCTGGCCATTTCTGGCTAGGTTACTACTTCTCCTATTAAATTTATCCCAGTTTACAAGTTTGAGTTCATTTTAGTGCATTGATCCTCACTATTCATGAACATTACACTGTAGCCAACATTAGTGCTTTCAAAATTACAGCAACTGTTGATGCATTCTGATGTGATGTGCGGACAGCAGGAAGGAAAATGGAAGCGGCTGTGGCTCAGGTGGTGGAGCGAGTCGGCCAATGATCGGAAGGTCAGGAGTTCGATTCCACCCTGTGACCTGTTGTCATGGTCGTTGTGTCCTTGGGCAAGACATTTCACCCACCTTGCCTGTAGTGAATGCATATGAATGGATTGTTTGTGGTGGTGGTCGGAGGTTCAGTCTGCCCCAGGGCATCTGTGGCTACAATGGTAGCTACCACCACCAGAATGAATGTGTGTGAATGAATAATTGACAGTGTAAAGCGACTTCGAGTGTCTAGAAAAGCGCTATATAAATCTTTTAGAAAAAAGAAAAAAAATAGTTGATTAAACTGATTAGGGGTTGCAAGGTGGGGCAGTGGTCAGCACCATCACCTCGCAGCAAGAAGGTCGCTGGTTCGCGTCCTGGTGAGGACACCTGGGATCTTTCTGTGTGGAGTTTGCATGTTCTCCCCGTGCAGCGTGGGTTCTCTCCAGGTTCCTCCCACAGTCCAGAAACATGTTGAGGTTAATCAGTGATTCTAAATTGTCCGTAGGTGTGAATGTGAGTGTGCTTGGTTGTCTGTCTCTAAGTGTAGCCCTGTGATAGACTGGTGACCTGTCCAGGTGTCCCCTGCCTTCACCCTGAGTCAGCTGGGATAGACTCCAGCCCCCCATGACCCTAGTGAGGATTAAGCGGTGTATAGATAATGGATGGATGGATGGACTGATTAGACTCAGTTGCTTTGATGTTATAAAATATCAGATAAATAGAAGAGCAGCATTTTGACATTACTGTTACCATATTGTGCTATCTGGAGACGTATCCTGCCAACTGCATGTTTCTAATGATGGTATGAAGACGACATCAAGTTCAAAAGTAGCACACAAACCTGAAGCGCTGCCGACTGTAACCCTGCTCTCTGCAGTGAAAGCAACATTAGAAATACATCGACCACAGAGCAGCAGTCTCATATCTGGTAATAAAACAATATAGACTTGAAACCCAACGCTGAAATATAAATCAAGACCTAAAATAAAGATGGTGGGCTGCGGACAGTGTGGAAAAAAGAAAGTCATTTATTATTATTATTATTATTTGAGCAGACGCCCTGTTCTGACGTGTTCAAGTATATTTTTTTGCAATCCATTACATTGTATTGATCTGACTGTATAAATCTCAGAGGTTTATATAATAAAATGTGTCACTTTTTGTCAGTTAAACATACACCGAGGTGAAGCAGCTGAGGGTGGGATAATAGCCAGAGGTAGTGGGTGGAGGAGGAGGAGGGTGGCTTCTTACTTGATCAGCCACAGTTCTTGAGGTGGAGCGCCGAGTTCACCAGTGTGGAGCTATTTGGACGGGGCTTAAGTGGAAGACTTTCATCTATTTTTCAAGTTAAATTAACTCCTCTCTACTCACATGACATGCTCTGTTTCCTACACAACAAGCAATGACCTTCATTATCTTGAAAGCTGTAATTAGGCAACTTAAAAGCACCATTAATCTATTGTAAGTTGCCCCAGTCAGATGCTTGTCCTGAACTTGTTGGCGCTCAAAGAGCAGGAATATAATGTGGCACAAATTTGGGTGTATTTTTAGTTGACTTGACTTATTTGCCCCCTGTGTCACATAGTTCTCAGCAAAATATTCCTGACTGTTGGCTGCTTTTTTTGCAGCAGAGTCAGTGTGAATATTGAAAATAGATTTTGCCCTGGTACTCTTTGCACAGTCATTCAGGGTTTTATTTTTTGCGAGCTATTCGCTTGTTGTAGCTTTGAATAAAGATCAGCAGCCTGGCTTGTCTACTGAGGGGGCAGATTTGACCTCTGGGCCTTTTAGGTTTTGCAGCAGAGGGATGAGCCTTTTTTGGTTAGCCCCGTAACCTGGGCAGAGTCTCATCTAGTTCGGCTTGCAGCAAGAAAGGTTAATCGACTTGCTACAGAGAAAAGTGCCTGGTGGAGAAGTGTAGCGTGGGTAGCTGTACTTAAATAACCAATGACCCTGGTGGATTATAAATTAGCTACATGCTAAGCGATGGGTTTTGTAAATACAGGGCAGGATGGGAAATTGGTCACATATTCCCCATGTATAAATCATTTTTGGGATTCTGTGCTTAAGGCCTCTTATTCTAATGTGGGCACATTTAAATAGCTTTTGCTTATGCTTACGTCTGGATAACAGATTCAGCAGTACGGCTCTGCGCCATTACTGTGAGCATAAAGTGCATTGGTAAAATAGGGGAAATTGTCCACTGCATTGAGATCCATGGGAAGTCAAAGGCAATGCAACATGATGGCAGTTTTTGGAACATAACCGCTGAAAACCATGACTGATCTTGCAGTAAGTAGGGGATGCCAGCAAACCTCAGGCTTACAGGCAGCTCTGAGCTGCGGATGTGTGATTTCAGCAGACTGAGGTTTGCTCTCCTGTCTGTACTTCCTCATCAGAGCCCAATCCATGATCCAAATACAAACAAATTAACATTTTCTCAAGCAAAAGGTTATGAATAAGCTTTTGATACCAGAGCTGGCAGTACTTGAGAGCTGGCATGACACAAATACATCTAATTATATCTTTTGTTTTAGTTTGAGAATGTAAAATGGCTTATGTTTGAATTTGCCGTCGCACACTGGAGTGAAACTGACCTTGACCTCTAAATGTGACACGACAAGAACGTCACGCAAAGCTTTGTCGCTCACGTGCGCCGTGTCTGAGATGTATGCATGTGCGCTCACGTGCTTTATCTGAATTCTAAATGCCTAGATCATAGCTTTAAAGAGCAAGCTAAGCCCCTGGATTTTCCACGAAGAAGCAGAGGGACCAAAGCAGTGTCACAAAGGCAGAAGCTCCCTGCACCAAACACCCGCCTCATCGTGAAGCCAGTGTGTTACAGCAAGGGCAGAGAACAATGAAAATATGCCTTATGTTAGACAGTAAATTGGGATATTCCACGTAGTACATGCAACATTCATCATCTATCATACATACTTTTCACTGTGCAATATACATTTTCTTACCCAGAATGTCTTGCACTGAAGGAGAAGCAGTTTTGTTGTACATTTGTATAATAAAAATAAAGGCTTTTGACTCTATTCTAATAATGTAGGAAGCAAAAAAAAAGTCTAAACAAGACGTGATGCTTGCAATTTTAAATTTCACAAAATGGCCCTGCTCGCTTGTCAAACATCTTAATGACATCATCACCTGAACCTTTTCCCACCGACTTGAAGGAGCTCCAACTCGTCACCAAACTGTTTACGTTCCCATGGCATCAAATTCAGCCACTTTGTCAAAGCCACTTGCTGTATCTCTAAAGTACAGGCGAGGTGTCTTTTGGCAGCGATTCCCCTCGTGTCCATATTTGATGCAGATAGATGCAGAAGAGCTACATCAGTTGGTAGAAGAGATAGTGCTTGTGTAAGTCACAGGGCTTTCACCAAGGAGACTGAGGTTTGTGTTCTAAGCTTGGGCCTCTATTTTTTCACATAGTTTCATTTTTTTGTGACTTAATGTTAATTTATACTTGCTGTTTGGTTATGTTAAACTATTTGGTTAGGAAAATGTGCTTCTTTGGAGTAAAATACATCTTTTCACAATATTAAATGCATTGTTTTGAGGCAAAATGATTTCTTACCAGAAATACTGATGACACTAGCAAATCACATTTGGTTGTGGAATATTATATATATATTTGCACATTTTTGCACTTTTGTGACCATCTGAATTTTCTTATGTACAAACTATATATTTCACTTGTATATCACTGATGGTGTTCAATGCATCCAAATACAGCAGTTTTTTAGTTTTTTGAAAATTCAACCAGTCTACTACTACTACTACTACTCCAGCATTTTAGTGGGAGGTTTTCAGCTGAAGTTGTTCTGATTCTAGCCAAACCAAAGACTATTAAAAGTTCCATCAACTACTACTATTCAACCCGTCTATGTTATGCGTCCTGTGCTGATCAGACTGCTGTGAAGCTCCTGTGGTGACACAAGGCTGTATGTCCGTCATGGATTGGTCGATTTCAGTGATTGACCCCGCCTTCGAATCGTTAGAGCCAATAGAATATAGCGACAGTCACCTAAATGAGATTGACAGCACTTTTAGCCAATCAGAATCATCAGAACGCCATCTTGAGGACGAGCCGTTTGCTGAGCGAGTGTTCACTCAATAGGCCCTTCGGCTAACGAAGCCTCCAAAAGACACCTGGAATGATTTCAGTGTAACACAGAAAGCAGTACTAAATGATAAGATGAGAGACATTTTACAACTACAGTTTGATAAAGCAATTTCGTTTTTTTCTGTTCTTTGGGTTATTTCTCGCTGATGCTTTGATTTCAGAGAGCTTTGATGGACATGTTTGGAATCTGTGGACTCTCTGCTTTTGTTTGAGGGGTTGTTGGTGCGTTTTGCATAAAGTACCAAAACGCTACAGCCAGAAATGTGGTGAGTGGGTAAACTGGGTGGCGCTATATCGATTTCCATATTTGATAATTCATTTAGTTGGCGTTTGGGGCATGTAAAAATAGCTTCTATATCCTTGTGGCCCAGGTTCTGCTGTTCAAATTGATGTGCAGCATCACTATATTCTTTCATGATGAGTGCATTTGTTTTTACTTACTGGGGCTTCTAGGATGAGGTAGATAACTGGGAATCTACACAGACAGAGTTGAGAGTGAGACCAAGCTTTCCCAAAACCATTGCAGTTAAAGAATGAAACAATACGGCCTTGTTTCATGCAGCCTCNGTAAAATACATCTTTTCACAATATTAAATGCATTGTTTTGAGGCAAACTTATTTCTTACCAGAAATAGTGATGACACGAGCAAATCACATTTGGTTGTTGAATCATGGAGTCTCTCTTTATTCAGGCCTCTGCTCAAAAATTACATACCCATAATAAAAACAGTTTGTCTCTGCAACCACAAGGTCTGTTTGAATAATTCTTGTGTCATAATGAAAGGAACACTTGTAAGATTTGTTCTGATGTCTAAATATAAGCATATATGTTATTGGTCAAGAGTAAATGAAGATGGCACACAGCACAAATGAAAGATTTTCAGGTTCACCTAAAAAAAAAAAGAACTTTCAGGATAATTATCTCTTTGGAATGATCCAGCTGCAGCTCTAAACCTCTCCCAGATCAGAGCACAATATGTGAACATTCTCTCTGCAAAGGTTGATTCTGATAAAGTGAACCAGAACAAAATTAGAGAGTTTTTAGTGCAGACAGTTCAGGTGAGGTCACACTTTGGCACACTTGTGACCATCTGAATTTCCAAAACTATATATTTTTTCACTTGTATATCACTAATGGTGTTCAATACATCCAAATACAGCAGTTTAAATCAGACCGCTGTCTGTGTTAGGCGTCCTGTGCGTGGTGCTGATCAGACTGCTGTGAAATTCCTGTGGTGACGCAAGGCTGTTTCTCCGTCATGTATTGGTGCATTTCAGTGATTGACACGCCTTCGAATCGTTAGAGCCAATAGAATATAGTGATAGCCACCAAAATGAGATTGACAGCACTTTTATCAGAACCATCAAACCGCCAGCTTGAAGACGAGCCGCTGGCTGAGCGACTGCTCACCATATAGTGCTCACTAGTTAGCTCCCTTCGACTAACGAAGCAAAAGACGCCCGGAATGATTTCAGTGTAACACAGGAAGTAGTACTAAATGATTCCGGTGTGGATTTACCGATAAAATAAAGTTTTCATGGCAAAACAGCTAAGGGAAGATATTTTTAAAAAATTTTTAACAGTTTGATGAAGCAATTTCGTTTTTGCTGTTCTTTGGGTTATTTCTCGCTGATGCTTTGATTTCAGAGAGCTTTGATGGACATGTTTGGAATCTGTGGACTGTCTGCTTTCGTTTGAGGGCTTGTTTGTGTTTTGCATAAAGTACCAAAGTGCTCGAGCCAGAAATGTGGCGAGTGGGTTGACTGGGTGGCGCTATATCGATTTCCATATTTGATCATTCATGTAATGCATGCATCTAGAAATGGCTTCTATATCCTTGTAGCCCAAGTTCTGCTGTTTAATTTGATGTGCAGCATCACTATATTCTTTCATGATGAGTGCATTTGTTTTTACTTACTGGGGCTTCTAGGATGACTTAGATGACTGAGAATCTACACAGACAGAGTTGAGAGTGAGACCAAGCTTTCCCAAAACCATTGCAGTTAAAGAATGAAACAATACGGCCTTGTTTCATGCAGCCTCCTTGCATTTCACCACCAATACTACATAAGACAAATAAAATCTCCTGAATCTACAAACAGTTAGATTTTTAGATATGTTGACTGGTTGAAGTCTGGAAAGAACTGATGTGGGATCTAATCTGAAGTTGTTGATTTCTGAGCACGCTAACTCATATAAACTTCTTTCTTAGTCTTCCTTTCATTGCTCAGTCGTCAAGGGCATTCAATGGTTTTTTTAGACTGCGCTTGAATAAACCTTTAAAGTTCTTGAAATTTTCCCTCATGTCAAAAAAAGTAATATACTGTTGTGTCTGTTTGCTTCATATGGATTGCTGCAGTACTTGAACAGGGCGATATGTGATATACTTTCTCAGCACAACACAAATGCATTAAGAAAATCCACCAGTTCATTTTTGTAACACCTGTTAACAGGAAACCATTCCAAGTGACAACCTGATGAAGCTGGATAGCATGTTGCTAACAGAGTGCCAAGCTGTCATTAAGACAGACAGTCGCTGGGATCCATCATCTGGCGACCAGTGGCAGAGATTTTAAATTATGAAACACTTTTTTTTCTCTCGCTCATTAACTAATGATTTGCTATTTCATAGCTTTGATGTGTTTAGTTTTGCTTTATAATATAGAAAACAGTTAAAAACATAAAATCCTTTAATTCATAGGTTCTTGACTGTCATCACAAATAAAGTTCTTTTGTTTCCTCTGAGATCAATCCTGGGCTGCAAGGTGGAGCAGTGGTTAGCACTGTTGCCTCACAGCTAGAAGGTCGCCAGTTCGCATCCCGGTGAGGACACCCGGGATCTTTCTGTGTGGAGTTTGCATGTTCTCCCCGTGCAGTGTGGGTTCTCTCCGGGTTCTCCAGCTTCCTCCCACACAGTCCAAAAACATGTTGAGGTTAATTGGTGATTCTAAATTGTCCGTAGGTGTGAATGTGAGTGTGCTTGGTTGTCTGTCTCTAAGTGTAGCCCTGTGATAGACTGGTGACCTGTCCAGGGTGTCCCCTGCCTTCACCCTGAGTCAGCTGGGACAGACTCCAGCCCCCCCGCGACCCCAGTGAGGATTAAGCGGTGTATAGATAATGGATGGATGAAAGATCAAACTCAGGGCAGCGTTTTGTAGGTGTAATGATGGGGTACTTGTTCTAATTGCAACACTAATTTGCCAAGACACTAAATCCTATGTGTTCAGTCCTTAAAATGGAATCAGTGCCCATGTTCAGATCAGGCATCTTGTATCAGTCAGATATTTTCCACATCTATACCTACCGACACGTCCTTCGCTGCATGTGAATGATTTCATCAAGAGCAGCCGTCACAATGCGTATTCAGTAGAAAAGGATTGAAAGTTTGTTTACCTGTATTATGCAGTACAATGTGCATGCCACTTGTCATGGACAAAAAAAACGCATTCATTTAGTAGGGACTGAACCTTGGAAGCTTTGGTGCCCAGAGAAAAAGTCCCCCCACTTCCCATCAGACTTCAAACAAACTCTGTACTACTTGTGCTTATCTCGGCTCTGAATATGAGCTCAAGAGACTTCAGCAAAAGATGAAACATTTCTATTACCTACAGACCTTGCACAGGAATTTGAAAGTACTAGCACAAATCAGATGCAGACACAAATGCAGATGATGAGCAATGGCAATTAGTTTCATTCCTGTTAAATAGTGAGGGGGGGAAAAAGTACTTACTTGACTTTGTACTGTTTTGACTTAAAACCAAATGAGAGAGCTATGTACAGGAAGTTACTTAAGGAAAGATATTGCTCTGATTTATACAGCATGATACTATTAGATCACAACACATTGTTCCCCAGAGTAATTGGATAGGTATACTTTGACCCTGAGTATGTTTTGACAAAGTATATGTATTTTTAAGTAGCTAAGTTTTATTCCGTTTTGAAATGGAACGAGGGTAGGAATCGATGACCCCAGATACAACCATAAGGGGCTCCAGCTTATAATAAATGCTCTGTGCTGTTGGAAAGATATAAACAAATGTGTTCTGAGATATTTGTAGAGCATCTCACGTGGTTTGTAGACACTGATAGAAGCAACACAGTGGTTAATGCGATGTCGACGAACGATATTCATTTTGGGTTAAGATGTTATTTACATATCTTAGAAATAATCGTCTTCATGTGATTACACTAATGAAAAAAAACACATTTCTACAATTTGTCAAGCTCCCCAAGATAGCTGTGAAGCACTGTTTGGATGTTCACACTGTACCTAATGTTACAGTGGCACAATCATTTTCTTTTTCCATTCAGCAGCCTGTCACATGAACCAACACTTGCCAAACTATGTTTTTTGTTGTTGTTTTTAATACAATCACCAATTTTTATCTGCACCAGGTGCTCGTTGGCAATGTTTTTTTTGCATTTTTCAACATGAAATAATTTCCTCTCGTGTACATGTTTTACTGATGAAGACAAACGATGTACGTGTGACCCATGTGTCAGCATAAGAGCCTGTAGGATGGACATGTTTGCAACTTGTGAAATGCGATGAGGCCAACATTTGTTAATTGTCTTATGACATGTTATTATCTGTCATGTCTCAATTGAAGCATTCAGTTTTTACTCGACGTTAAAGCTAGCTGTCTATTTGCACAGCTTCGTCCAACAAAATTCATACCTTCCAACTACAATAGATTGTATTGTTATGAATCATATTATAAATACAGCCAATAGTAGCTCACTACGATGAAATTATTTTTATCCTTAAATGCATGGATTATTGTGCTGCTATTCATATTAGACATTTGTAATATTATGCCATGTATTAAATATAAGTATAAGTATATATGTTTTTTTGTGACAGTTCAGGTTCAGGGCAGTCGACAATAATGAACCCAGAAGAATGTTTATAGTCACATGCATCACTCCACTGCTTTTAAGGCAGGTGTGGATGGGCAGATGGGGGCATCGCCAGCATTTTAGTGGAAGTTTCTCAGCTGAAGTTGTTCTGATTCTAGCCAAACCAAAGCCTATTAAAAGTTCCATCAACAGTTCTATATCAACACTTACTGTAGAGTTTGCTTTTGAGATCTTCCAGATCGTAATAAAATGCATGAGTGGCATCAAAGCTAATTGTTCACGATCTGCACCAAACTAAACCGACTAAACCAATCACCAACCAACAACCCATCCAATAGTTGGTTAATTTCCCAGCATGGGCTGCAAGGTGGTCGGTGGTTAGCATTGTTGCCTCACAGCTAGAAGGTCGCCGGTTCACGTCCCGGTGAGGACACCCGGGATCTTTCTGCGTGGAGTTGCATGTTCTCCCCGTTCAGCGTGGGTTCTCTCCGGGTTCTCCTGTCGTCCCACAAGGTCCAGAAACATGTTGAGGTTAATTGGTGATTCTAAATTGTCTGTCGGTGTGAATGTGCTTGGTTGTCTGTCTCTAAGTGTAGACAGACTGGCTCCAGCCCCCAGCGACCCCAGTGAGGATTAAGCGGTGTATAGATAATAGATGGATGGACAATGCCAGCATCACAAGTAAAAAAAAGTAAAAATGCTGTCATGTGGGTGGTGCTAGAAAACAGCATCTATACTACACTATAAATGTCTTTACAAAATGCTATGGGATTCCATCTGCTATTTTAGATATTTCAGATCACAGTTGTGGGCCGACCAATCGACAGACAAACACTGACATCCTCAGAGCCGCTGGCATGGCTACAGATCACACAGTTCGTGAAACTGGCTAACAGTCTCGACAAACAATGTTTTATTGTACAGATCCTGCCTCTCTTTTTGTTGAGTGACTCTAGAAAGCCTTATGTTGCTGCTCTGAGTTATGCAATTATTCCCAGAACTGTATGCAAACCATCAGATGGTGTATACATCGTTTTGCGCATATAAATTCTGCATTAGGATCCTTGCATTTACCACAATGGAGAAAAGAGGCTCTTGTGTGGACTGGATGTTGGCACACTGGTTAGAATAACAGTGGACCATCTCCAGCAGACAAAATCACCTTTTTGAGATCTTGCATGTACTTAATCGTTTCTGAACATGGATTAAAACATCATTCTTCATCACCTGATACAACAAATTTTAATTTACATTTCATCATTTTCTAAAATTAGTATGTTTCCAATTCACTCATTCCAGTGGATGGAGGCGACGCACTAATTGTGGAAACTGCCACGTTTATATATATCACATCTTCCACCCAGGGATGTTTTTAAGTAGCTTCTCTCATCTCCTGCCTGACCAGGACAGCAGCTAACATGACGACATGAAGATTAATGTCTGTGCAACAGAGAAATGAGGTGGAAGAGGATGAAAGGAGGAGCAGCTTTGGGAGTTTAAGGTGTCAGCCGTAAGTGTGTAACTACATGGAAACACACCTTAAAACCATTTCCACAACCTAAACCATTTCTGTCTCGAAGTGAAATATGTATTTGACGTATTTTTTATTTATATGTGTTATATAAATATAGAAATATGCACCAAAACCACCTCACAACATGTACCCAGTATCTGCACTAATTCTACATTCTACTGTAACTCCTGTTTACTGCTGTTACAGACTGTGCACCGGTCTGTTTATTTGTTTCATTTGTAATTATACACCATGCCATATATTCATGTAAACACCACAGTTTATACGTATGTACACATATGGATTATGTATATATAGTTAGAATTATTATTTTTTTAACAATATATCTGCACTTCTGGTTAAATGCTAACTGCATTTTGTTGCCTTTTACTTGTACATGTGCAATGACAATCAAGTTGAATCTAATCTGATCTAAAAATGTATATAAGGTGTGTTTCTATATACGTATGTGCTGTGAAACCCATCAACCATGTTGATAGTCTGACCACCTTTGTGGTGACTCAAATCTAAATGTAAAACCTTCTTTTATGTCAGATAGCAAGGCTGTTGGATTGTCAAGACGGAGGTCGAGATACAAGGAGGGCTTGATGCTTGAAGGGTTATTTGTTGTTAATTATACTTGTTATAATAACTGTTGTATTGTTTGAACACTACACATTGCTGGATTTCACGCCTAATTGACCGGTGCGATTGTACAATTTCCAGCCACTTCCACCCCGTTGGAGGACACCCCAGGGGTGAAGTGGCCAGAACACACAGTATTTGCCTGTTAATGCCAGTTTAGTTAGTGGTCACACTTCTGTTTCCACCATCGGCGGCTGCGGCAGGGGAGTGGCAGATATGCTCCACCGTTACCATCCGTGTTTACGTCCGTAAACACTGAGCATGCTCACTGCGCGTGACGTCGTTGTGTCCTCTTCTGCGCATGCGGGACACTTTTGGGTCGTATCAAGTTCACACAGCAGATCACATACATTTAATTGGAAATGTGAACGAACTCACAAAAAATCTGATTTCACAAAAAAATCCAAATTGAGCATTAAGTCCTGCAGTCTGAATGTAGCCAATCTGTGGGATTGTTCAGTCAGATAATACACCGTTTTCCTTATTTTTGACATAAAATGTCATGTTGGAGTCAGAATCCAAGGCTGTCGGTATGTTAAGGCTATTTTTCATGGGTTCCGTTCGTTTTTCCTAAAAACCTGTCGGATAGCAAGGTTTTCAGATTGTTACGGGTCGGATTAAAGTATGTGTCTCCAGGACCATCAACACCACACACATATAGACGAGACCCAAACCTGGAACCAGAGAGCAGCTTCCGTTGTGACGTATACAGCAATCAGATTGAATTTGCTTCAAAGCACCTCTGTAAGTGATTGTCTGTGTCTGTAATTGTCAGGTTCCCAAACATACGAAGCCAAAAAGGCTGATTGTTCCAGCCCTCTGATATCACCAGTGTGGAGCAGGCAATATGCCACAGATGCACTTTTACAAATCACTCCTGAAAAATTAGGTCTGTTTAAGATTCAGTGATTCATAGACGCGTTCATCCATCCCATCCTCGTTCCTACGGTGACTTTATAACAACGCTGCCTGATCTGCTCCTTTGCTCCTGTACCAATTACTACAAGGCCCTAAAGAATCCGGTCTCTTGCACTCACACAACTGCTAAATGTCACAAAACAACTTAGTCGGACAAAACAACCTATTCTTTTTTTTTTTAAATTACCGGACAGCCGTGTCAGAGCGTTCTAGTATTTGATCAGATAACTCACTCTGGAACAGAGAGCGGCTTCACTGTGTTATTCTATGCATCTTATCATCAAATGTTAAATATTGCAGTTTCATTCTAAAAAGAAAAAACCTGCCTTTGTGAGGCACAGAAATGAATTGGACTCGCGCATTTGCCTGAAAGTCAATTTGAAAGTCTCTTTGGTGTGTGACATCCGTGTGTCGGCGTGAGCACACTGATCTCCCCCCGATGGTTTCGGCTGCGACACAGACCCCGTTTACAAGTTGTTCAGTCTGCACAGCGCACTCTTTGGAGCTCCCAAGAAACTGTCCAATTCTAGTAACTTTTGATAAAATATCAAACGCGGGGTCTAACTATTGGATCTATGTCTGAGATATGAATAGCTTGAAACTGGAAAGCTCTGGCTGCCTAAAACCCAAACCGTATCAAACGGGAAAACATTGGGGAGAAAAAAAAAAAGGGAGAAGAAGAAGAAGAAAAAAAAAAAAATACTGCCTGACCTGATTTTTAGAGCAACAAATAACAAAGGCAATTTTTCCATGCTCTACTTGCTGAATCCTTCATGGTGACAGGTGGATCTGGTGTGAGTGTGCGAGTATGATTTATTGGGTTCCATACTGGCCCATCTTCAATGGTGGACAGTCCTGCCTGCAGGATGCAGAGTGATTACTGTCCACTAATTCTTCATGGCGAGCCGGGTAGAAAAATGACAGGGAAAGCTGTGTAGAATGGCTAATCAATACTGTATTTATGCCCAGTGAGGAGACAGCATTGCTCACTTGCCAGCACAACAGGGCTTCCATCGATATGTCCCAGCGGATTTCTGAGGGAAGATAATGAACATTTCTTTATTTAGAGCAACCAAAACAGAGCAGTCGATAGTTATGGTGGGAAACTGAGTGTCTCGAAAAGTGCTTTTAAATAATTATCACCTCTCAGAAATTCTGTTTAGCGCCACTCCCTCCGCTTTGAGTGCTTCGTAATGAAAATAAACCTCGTTCATCGACCCTCTGCCGCTTCAAATCCTTGTCCACTTTGGGCATTATATGAATATGAACTTTACATTCTTTAGGCCTGCAATTAATTGCCCCGGAGTATTGTCACTCTGCTTTATTTTTGGGTGATTTCTAGAAAGACAGGTCTGAGAAAAAGAAAAAAAAAGGATAAAATTTCTTGTGAAATGTGCATCAAATGCTTGGATTGAGAGCAAAACCGTCCACATGTCAGCGGCGATCATTGCTGAAATGCAGCACTTAAGGCAGATAGATAGTTGTGGGACAAAACAATGTATGTCTGTGCCTTTATGTACACCTTTATGCAACATTCAACTAGTGAGAGAACAGAACAACACACAAACAATGCATCTAGACTGAACATCGATCGCTGCAGGATCATTATATCTCAACCATATGAATAGTGTCCCTATTGTATCACTGCTTACATCCAGTGTTCAGTGCCAAAGCAGGCAGTTGTGTATATGTTGTATATACTGTGGTGGACTGTAACGGAGAGGGGGTTGGCCTACTTTGATGTAGGAGGCCAGAACTTGGTCCCACAGAGGGGGGAGGGGGGGTGTTCACCAACTATCTCTATCAACAAATTTTCAAAGTCAGTTGAACCTCCATAATCACTGACCTAGCTCCTCACCAGAGACTGAGAGCACAGTGATTCACAGTGTATTACCTCCTTGCTGGAAAAAAAAAATGCATTAAAAGACAGCAAAAGCCACAGAGACATACCTTATGTGCAGTCCTGTTACAGGCTGGGTTCTGAACTGAACTCTGGGCCAGCGATTGATTGAACGAACATGTGGAATGAAGACAGGCTGAATAAGCACTGAACTTTAGACCCTGTGAACCAGGATGCATGAATTTTTGGTTACTGAAATCCATTGATGCTCTTAGCTGATAGCTTAGGGTAATCTTTAAACTGAATTGAAGGAACAAAGTTGTTCATGTTTTCTATCTCCAGTCCTGTCGTCTTTCCTGAAACATTTTGCTGCTGTGAAGTTATGGACCTAAAAAAAAAACTTCAATTTAACAAGGGTTTTGCAGACTTGTCTGATATCCAGAGACTTGCCTGGTTATAGAGGCAAACAAAAGAGTTGGAAAAACAGTTGTGGCTCGATAATCTGACCCTTAACAATCCAAAAACCTTGCTATCCGACAGGTTTTTAGGAAAAACAAACAGAACCCATTAAAAACAGCCTTAACATGCCGACAGCCTTGGATTCTGACTCAGACATGACATTTTATGTCACAAATCAGGATAACGGCGTATTATCTGACTGAACAATCCCACAGATTGGCTACGTTCAGACTGCAGGACTTAATGCTCAATTCAGATTTCTTTTGTGAGTTCATTCACATTTCCGATTAAATGTGACTTGTATGTGATCTGCTGTGTGAACTTCATACGACCCAAAAGTGTCCCGCATGCGCAGAAGAGGACACGACGACGTCTGAGCGTGCTCAGTGTTTATGGAAGTAAACATGGATTGTAACGGTGGAGTGTATCTGCCACTCCCCCGCCGCCGATGGTGGGAACAGAACCGTGACCACTAACTAAACTAGCATCAGCAGCCAAGTACTGCCTGTGTGTTCTGGACACTTCCACCCTGTCAGAGAGCACCCCTGGGGTGGAAGTGCCCCCTGACCGCGCCGAATGTTCATCATTAATTGGGCCCAAATATCCAGAGACCAGAAAGTGCTATTCAGACCAGCCTTACTAGTTATTATAACAACTATGACCAATAAATATTAACAACAAATGAGCCTTCAAGCATCAAGCCGTCCTTGTGTCTCAACCTCCGTCTTGACAATCCAACAGTCTTGCTATCTGACATAAAAGAAGGTTTTACATTTAGTGTCGGGTTATCGAGTCACGACTGTCATTGGTACACCCTATTTTTTTCCTGAAGTAAACCAATAACAGATAACTTTTTACTGATGCCTCCTACATTTCCCAGTTTTGATAAAAACTCATCCACCAAAGTGATTTCTAAGGTGTGGGATCATGGCAACATTAATAAGCTGTCCAGTGGGGCAGTAACATGAGCAGCTAGACAGGCTGCAAACAAGACAACAGCTTATGCAGCCTTTTTTTTTTTTAATCATTCAGAGGAAAGCCTTAACGCTAGTGCACTTAAATAGAATCTGTGTACTGTAGCAAGTAAAGGTGGAGCAGGAGCATAGTGTTGTAACAACAATCAACTTAGTGTTTGCTTCCAGAAATACCGGTGTGGCGATGTGGTCCTCACTCTATTCTCAGTGTGATTAGACTGACAGACTGTAGGTGCGCGCTATAGATTCACTCGGAGTAAAATAGAAGACTAGATGTGTTGACTCCTCAGCTGAGGACGTCCCTGACCTGCCAGCTAATTAGTAAACACTATGATGGATGAAAGAGAATTTACTGCCAGCAAGCAGGTTCGACTCAAATGAGCTGAGGATGCAGATCTGCTCAATGTGCAGCGGACCACAGTGGTGTTTGAACTCAGGCAGGGTGTGTAAGGCCTCTTTAGTAAACATACTGGACTAATTAGATGGTGAACAAATGTTTGCTAAAGTTAGCTCTCGCAGTATAAATACGGTCCAAAGTGGCTGAGTGTGAGACCACCTAAAGCGAAACCGAGCCGAGCTGGGAGTGCAAAAATGATCATATTATAACGCTGAAGTTGGGATATTAAAGGTAGAAGTGTGCACATTACAGTGTGGAGTTTGCATGTTCTCCCCGTGCAGTGTGGGATCTCTGGCTTCCTCCCACACAGTCCAAAAACATGCTGAGGTTAATTGGTGATTCTAAATTTTCCGTAGGTGTGAATGTGAGTGTGCTTGGTTGTCTGTCTCTAAGTGTAGCCCTGTGATAGACTGGTGACCTGTCCAGGGTGTCCCCTGCCTTCACCCTGAGTCAGCTGGGATAGACTCCAGCCCCCCATGACCCTAGTGAGGATTAAGCGGTGTATAGATGATGGATGGATGGATGGATGGATCATCATCATCATAACATAAAGCTTCAGAAAGAAATATAACCAGGGAAAAAAGTGAATGTTCATTTCGTTTATTAGGATTCCCATTAGCACCAGCATAAGCATTGGCTATTCTTCACATTTGCACAGTCACACTAATAGACACAGCAACCACAAACATAACAGCTCATCCCGTTAACTTTACAATTAATTAAACAAAGGTAGACAAACATATCGTCATTCAGTACAACCTATTAAATCATACACAGAATAATAAATCCATTATTGTTAATCTTGAACTCATAGGAACTTGATGCTTTCATACAAACAATTAATTATTCTTCATAATAAACATATAATCAGAATGACCTTAAATAACATATTCATCCATCCTGTTCTTCGACCCATTGAAATCCACAAAACTAGGGCAGAAGTACATTTTACATTCTTTGCTCTCACCAGCATTACATTTTATTTCGAAACCCCATTTTCCTCGTCTATACCTCCTCAAGAATGTGTCTCAACAAAATTTTGAAACGATCACGAATGTTTAGTTTTGATCTGACTGGACGGACTGCTGAAGCTTATAGGGAATCCAAATGTTTTGGATTGTTGGGTGTTTCTGTTTCTGCCTTTGTGAAGCGCTATGAGATGACTTGTTGTTGTAAATATGCGCTATACAAATAAAATTGAATTGAATTGAATCCGGAAATGACAGGATTTATCGTGGGACTGTAGTGGATAAAAACCCGTCATGTCGCTTTCGAGGCGTAAACGCGTGACTCAGGAGAGGAACTGTGGTGATGACCTACGTGGCCCAGGTACAGAAAATTGACTTAATACATTAGTAATGGTTTGTGGAGCTAAACCCATAAAAGTTTGATAAAGCAAACAGTAAAAATTTAAAATGGCTTCTGTGTTTCACTGGAAGCCAGTGAAAATGAGCCAGAACCTTTTTTTTTTTTTTTGTAGCAGAGTCTGGCAGCTGCATTCTGAACTAACTGTGCTCAGGTAAGGCTGAACAGCGTCTGCCTCACATACAGGGGTGTTAAAGCAGTCAGCCTGTCCTTTCTCCAGGTCCTCGTAAGATAAAAATCGGTTTCAATTTGTTTCCAACACTGCTGACCTGTTTATTAAAATTCAAAGAAGGAAGAATATTTCTGACAGCATGCTCATATTTAGACAGAGAGCCGCGACTATCGGTGTTAAGGCTATTAGCAGAGCTGGAAGTACCAAACATAATTGCTTCAGCCCTGTTTTCATTCCTGCTAACCAGAATTTGATGTTGCCGAGACAGTTTAAAAGGCTCGTCAGTGAGCAGGCCTGGTCAGGTGTAACTGGAAACTGTGGCGTCAGCACATCAGCGATATGAGATATTGTGGTTTTTGAAAATGGAACCAAGGGGCAGCGTGAAGTGAGAAAATCAAAGCGGCCACACGACAGAACAGTTCTGTGATAGTTCTCTGTTCTGCTATGCATCTACTCCATGTGTGTAAGAGCATATGGTGCATTTATTGTCTCTATTTGGAATCTCCCAGCATATGGAAAGCATTCTCACTGTGGGAATAAACAAGACTCTGGTGTATATGCTGGTAGGCAAGATTTTTTTAGAGGAAGACATTTCTCAACGCAGACCACAGACAGACAATTATCAGCTGAACTGGAAGCTGCCCTTGACTTTGTTGTGAGTTTAAAGTGAGTTTGGGGCCGACTGTCTTACTGACTCACAGTTCACAGGTAGCACACAGGCAGGAGCTGGTGGAAAAAAAGCTGAACAATTACCAGTTAGCGGGCCAAATAGTTCCCCGAAGAGACCAAAAACAGCTTTAAAAGAGAGTGAATATCAAACATATGTTCACCGGGTAGCCGCATATGACTTCTTTTTTTTTTTTTTTTAAAGAAAGAAAAGAAGGTGGTGATAGGTTGGGGTTGTGTTTACTTGTTTCTTATGTCCCCAGGAGACCAAAATACAGCTATTACAGGTTTAAAGATAAGTTTAGAATAAAAAAAAAAAGGAGCATACCCATAGGATTTGTTTGGAAGTGTAACAAGGGGATAGACACACAGGTGAACATCAGAGGACTCCATATGTCTTCAGATTAGTGCAGTCATTAGTAAAGTTTACAGGTCAGAATGTAAATCAAAGACAATTCTGGATTAAAAAAAACAACTCATTAAATTTAAACTGCATCACAACCACAAAAGATATCAAGACATGAATGTAGGGAAATAATATTCAAAGCCTTGTGACCCATTTCAATGCTGAATGAAGTTTCTACAACATGTCAGAGCTACAAGGGTTCCAAAGATGGCCTTCCTGTTCATTTCAATGGGAGTTCTCAACTAGGGCTGGGTAATATCATACCATGCACGGTCATACCAGTGTAATGTTAGGGGATGATATGACATGAAATATTGCGATAAAAATTGAGTGAAATGCGCAGTGCCGTTGTTTTCGGCCGGTGTCATGCACATAGAGCAAGAAGCATGGCGGCGACCGAGGAGGAGGGCGAATGCACTGCTTCGACCGACACAGTAGGGCCCGACCCCAATATTGGAATATTCGGTCACTGCATAGCAATTTTGAGATCCGAATATTTGCCCGCCACCCGCTGGTATCCTCCCCCTGCCGCAGCCGCCACCACCCGATGGTGGAAACAGAGGTGTTACCGCTACCCTAAACTGGCATTAGCAGCCAAGTACTGCCTGTGCATCCTGCCCCACTTCCACCCCATTGGTCTGAATATTCACCCGCCGCTATTAGAAGTATTTTGTCTAGCATCAGTTATATCATTATCGCAAATGTTCTCATTTGTATCGTGATAAATATTTTTGGCCATATCACCCTGTCCTATTCTCAACACATTTACAAGAATTTTGTAAAAATCGTACTACAATCACGATCAAGAATCACAACGCACCATTCCAGATTGAGCTGCACATTTTGACTTTGCTTAAGTCTTATCAAAGCTGCAGGACACAGCAAAAATCGCTCCAAGAATAAGCCCGAGAAAGAGTAATAAGTGTGCTTTAATGCTTATGTATTGGCAAACTTAACTAAATACTCTGAAATCTGTTCTGATTATGTTGTTATTGTCAATCTGCCATATGTCTCTATTTGTTGTACTTGTTACCAGTGTTTAGATTAACGGAAGAGTTGTCTTGAGTTTTACAAGGAGACTTTAGATCAGGGTTTGTTAGGATTTTTGTGCTCTTTGTCCAACAGCTATGAAGGCTTATGAATGAGCATATCTCACAAACAGGTCTAAACTGCTGTTAACCTACTCACATGTAAGCTGAGGCTAAGCACTTTGAAGTTTTATCTTACTGATTTTATTGAATGTGCACAGAGCCTAAAGACGAAACACTAAAATACTAACGATCAATTTAGTTAATTAGATGTAGTCAGTAATTAAATGCATTCAATTAAGCTCATTTTTATTTATATTCTTTTTTTTTCTGTGTCTACTTGTTTGTACCAGTCACAAAAGAGAATGGCAAACATCCAATCAAATGGCAGAAAAATCTTAGAGAAGGATACATAGATAAATAAAACACTTTGAACATATAGATGGTGATGTTGGATAATGCCGACACCAAGCTGCTCCCTGCGTCGTTGCCTTTAGGACCAGAATGTCGGTCATTGGCGGTCGGCTGGTGTCCTCTCTGGGGGACCAGCAGCAGCTACTGGTGCTGGCTCTGTCGTTTCTTTGCTGGACCCGATCTCCGCTGGCACCTCGCTGGTTCAGGCGACGTCCCCGGTGTTGGTTGTGAAATTTGCCCCTACTGTCCTGGCGTGGTGTGAGCCTTTGTTGGCGGTGGTGATAGTCGGCCCCGTTTGACTGGTTTTGTCAATTTGCAGTGACGGCAGACGTCATCGGTGTGTTGTCTCTGTGATGTCTCTCTCTGACTTTATTTACTTATTCTTTTTTCACTTTGTACTCACTTTTGTGCTGTAAAACACAGTTACAAAGTCATGGATTATAAAAACCACATGCCACAGATAGGCTAAATACTTCTGAGCCATGCGTCATCGAGCAATTAGGAAGCATCACAACTTTCTTGGAACAATCATCCTCATTGAACCATGATCTGTGAGAGGTCAAGAGCACCATTGCACTATAAACAATGTTTACTGGGATTTTTTGACATTTTATTTCTGACACTTTTGGATAATTAAAGGAACACAACAGGAGGGTTAAAGACCTCTGCTGCAGGTCTAGGAAAGTGTTGTTACAGCTATTCAGCAGCATGCCTGTAGACTGCCATAGAGGAAAGACCAAATGAAGCATAAATAAAAGTTTCCAGTCGAAGAGTGGGACAGCTTTGTACAACTGCACATCATGAGGAAAGTATAAGACAAGACCGATTTGCTGTATGAAATGAGTGACAGTCCAAAGGTGTCTACATAAATGCAACACTCCTGTAGGTGATTAATTCATGAGTGGAACTGTTTTTATGACAAGTCTTTAAAAAAAAAAAAAAAATCCCAGATCCTGCTTTGTCAAAGACACAAGCAGCTTCTTCTGTACAGTTTCTGTACAGTAGTTGTGACTCATATGTAGGATTCCAACATAAGGGAGCATTTACTGCAGAGCATAAATAGAATCTCAACTACCCATGATGCAGTTTTCTTCTTGGAACCACCAACACATTTACAATCTCACATATAAGTGAAAGAAAAAAAAAAAAGCTATCGGAGCTCCAGCTACAGTACCAACATTTACATCCATCCATCCATCATCTCTACACCGCTTAATCCTCACTAGGGTCATGGGGGGCTGGAGTCTATCCCAGCTGACTCAGGGTGAAGACAGGGGACACCCTGGACAGGTCACCAGACTATCACGTGTCACGACCGGCTCCAGGAAGGACAAAGAGGAGAGGACCACACATGATCAGAGAAACTTACATTTATTTTAACCAAACATAATTTACCCAAACAAGCTAAATATCTGGGTCAATACTGTGTAGAAAACACAAGAATCCATACAACTTGATGGAAATCCAGAGAGAGCAAGCTGCTGATTCCAGTCAGCTTATAAAGCTGATGAACAACCAGCACAGGTGTCAGCCATCAGCTGATGGACTTCCTGTTCTTCTAAAGGAGCCTGAACTCCGGTCAACCAAGACAGCCCAAACAGGAAGTTCAGGGGCTGTCACACAGGGCTACACTTAGAGACCAAACACACTCATATTCACACCTACAGACAATTTAGAATCGCCAATTAACTTCAACATGTTTATGGACTGTGGGAGAACCCAGAGAGAACCCACGCTGCACAGGGAGAACATGTAAACTCCACGAAGAAAGATCCCGGGCATCCTAACTGGGACATGATCCGGGGATCTTGTAGCTGTGAGGCAACGGTGCTAACCACCGCTCCACCATGCAGCCCACACATTTCCATATTTTCCCCTTTTTCCTGCCATTTAACTATGTATTGTTAGAATATTGTACAGCAATAATAAGGTCTCTGTCTCGTCTATGGTCTCACGGTCCCCTTAACAAAGTCGTCATTACTAAGCATGTAACTCTAAGTATCTACAAGATTACAGATGGCCTTAATTTCTTTTTGGATGTCCACTGTCTTCAGCCATGACGTGCTCCACTTGTACAATGGCTCCTTCACATCCCCGCCGCCGCCCTCTGTGGCTGCTGACTTTGGTCCAAAGCGAGTTACAATAAGTACATTCATCCTCAACAGGAAAAATCATCAAGCATAAGAAGCGCAGTCCTCCCAATAAAAGCATGTCGAAAGAGTCGCCGAGCAGTCACAGGCAGAGGAGTTCAACGGCTGCCAGGAAGGAGGGTTTGATAATGGCTCGGAGGTCAGAAGGAGCAGTTCCATTCACTGCCCCCGAAGACCAGCACCACTGGAGTCTTGAACTGGATGTGAGCATTAACAAGGAGTCAGTGTAGGATTAGAGGGTGGATATTGGAAGAGCAGAGTGGCAGAAGCATTGTGCCGAGGTCTTGGTGGCAGACAGCATCCTTGATGAGCGCCTGGGATGTGTCTCTAGTGGAGGAGGAGAGGAATGCTAATGTTGTACAGGTAGCCAGGTTTCATTTAGGCCTCTTACAGTTAGTCATTTCTTCGTGACTGAAGTAGGCAGCCAGTGGGAACGTTTGTCACTTTAACCAGTGGGTGAAAGTGAGAAGCTGCTAGCCAGGAAGCTGACAACTTTCTTCCTGTTTATTTTGTGTTGTTGGTGTCAAAGCAGTCACCAAATGGCTTTTGACATTCTTTTCTCTTTCACATGCAGGAAAATACTCACAACATAAGAGCAGCACGGCGAGCCGGCTGGGTTGGGCTTCACGTTAGATACCAATCAGCTTTCTAAAATATCCGTTTTTAGTCAACTGTCAATTACTGAGGACACGCGAATGCATTGACAGATGACTTTTGCATATGGGTTGCAGAGACAAAAATAGACCTGGCAAGTAAAGACAGCAGAGCGCAGGGAAAGAGCTCAGGCCTCCAATGGACATTGGCACACGGGCAAGAATAGCTGCAGATCATCTCCAGCAGCCACAATCAGCCGCGCAACAAATCCCCCATTCAGTACACACACTGTGTAAGAGTTGGACATTACAATGTACACTGCATTTTTTTTTTTCTGAAAACCCTTATGCAAATAGGATCAATTATTATTGATTATTGAGATTGAGTTTTTGCCGTAATCGTCACTGTAATTTTTTTGATGTTTGCTTGCTGACACTAAAGGATCTATGAGGAATTCCAAAGCTTCCCATAAGCCACTGCAAGACTACTGAAGTGGCAGTTTGCACACAATACTGTCTATCAAGTAATCTTGCTCTCTCAGGTATCAGCGAAGAAGAGACATATCAACATCTCAGCGCTAGATGATAGTGTAAGAATCCAAATAGGCAGCAGCAGAGAAAATACATGTAGTGATACTTACCTCTGCAAACTAGGGGTTCACCGAACACCGCTGCATTGGATCATGATGGGAAAAAAACAGTGTAGGAAAATGGCTGTGTGCTATATGTTGAAGAATATAAATGAGGTGGAGGAGGGAAGGAGTTTGCAACCTACTCAGAATGTGCAGACTATCTGTAGGCAGAAACAACAGGACAAAAAAAACTTACCATTTATGGATGCTCTGAAGATTTTCAGAGGTTAGGAAGAATATTAGGAGAGTCGTTCAAGTACAGTGACACCTCTCGGGAAGAAGCTGTTGAGGTGACGGATGGCTCCAGTCATGATAGACTGGTACTGTCTCTCAAAAGAGGGTTTTTGCTGAACAGATGGTTGCCTGGTGTGCAGTTGGTAGCAATGCTTGATGCTTTTTACTTTCACCCCGGTGTCATGTCATGCAGTTCTTTCATGCGGGGAAGCTGAGAGTCAATTGCTCACCTACGTCGCAGAGCAGATAACATGCAGGAGCAGGTGGAGAAGGAAACTATGTGTAAAAGCGGCGCGCTATAAGATCGCAGTTAGACTGTATTAGTTTGAATCTTTTCTCATAAAACAATGTCAAAGTATAAAAATGATCACACTGCAGACTGGGTTGTTTTCTACCTTCCTATCCACTGTGTTCATTTTTTACCAGTACTTACCTGCATGGACATGTTTTAACCCCTGGCGGTGGGCGGTACGCAAATAAATGAATGAATAATACGTCTCCAGCCCTTCTGAGAACAGGGCCAGCCGATAAATTATTGCATTTAAATGACTGCGTTTTGATGGTGCAAATTGAAGAAAGAACAAAGCGTTTGGCTGACCCCTCCCGGGTTGTTAGAGGAGGACTTTTTCTGTCACGACTGTGTGAGTGGAAATGTAAATGCTTTAGGTTGCCTCCGGGCTCCTTTTTCAACCCAAAGTCATTTCCCTGTTGAGTCACTGTGTACGCCGTTTTTTCGAAATAAGAGACTTAAAATGTAAATAAAGCAAAGATTTTGACATAAAAAAATTAATTGTGAACGCCAAAATGTTTGAACTTCAGTGTTTGTTGTTGTTTTCCTTTTTTTAAAATTAATTAAATAATAAGGAATGCACATTTTTTTAGTGAAATGGTATAATTGTGGCTGTTTTGCAATGAGTTAAAAAAAAAAACACTTAGAAAATTAGTTATGTAGGATTTACATCATAAATATCAGATTAAGGAAATATTATTATCTGCAGAAGTATTTTGACATCAAAACCTACACATCACCGATCTAACAAACCACACAGTAGAAATCCGTGGAGCGGCGAACACAGCAAAAAGATGACCTGCCCTTAATATACAGTCGTGACTTGATAATCCGACACCAAATGTAAAACCTTCTTTTATGTTGGATAGCAAGGCTGTCGGATTGTCAAGACGGAGGTCGAGATACAAGGAGGGCTTGATGCTTGAAGGCTCATTTGTTGTTAATATTCATTGTTTGTAGTTGTTATAATAACTAGTGTATTGTTAGAACACTACGCATCGCTGGATTTCACACCTAATTGACCAATGCACTTGTGCACGTTCCGGCCACTAACACCCCGGGGTTACACTCTGACGGGGTGGGAGTGGCCAGAACACACATGCTGGTTTAGTTCGCGGTCACAGTTCTGTTTCCACCATCAGTGGCGGTGGCGGCGGTGGGAGTGGCAGATACGCTCCATCGTTACCATCCATGTTTACTTCCGTAAACACTGAGCATGCTCGCTGCGTGTGACATCGTTGTGTCCTCTTCTGCACATGTGGGACACTTTTGGGTCGTATGAAGTTCACACAGCAGATCACATACAAGTCACATTTAATTAGAAATGTGAACAAACTTGCAAAAAAATCGGACTTCACAAAAAAATCTGAATTGAGCATTAAGTCCTGCAGTCTGAACGTAGCCAATCTGTGGGATTGTTCAGTCAGATAATACGCCGTGATCCTTATTTGTGACATAAAATGTCATGTTGGAGTCAGAATCCAAGGCTGTCGGTATGTTAAGGCTGCTTTTAATGGGTTCTGTTCGTTTTTCCTAAAAACCTGTCGAATAGCAAGGTTTTCGGCTCGCTAAGGGTCAGATTATCGAGTCACGACTGTATCTGCATTATGATGGTTGAGCCGTACGGCGACTGTGTTCAGTCCTGATGTGTCTACATGTGTATATCTGAGGGACTTGGTGTTTAGGTTCAGTGTGAATTTCACATGGTGGTCACTTTGTGAGCAGAGGTCTGGTCATGCAGGAAGGTCACTTAAATTGTGTTGTGTGATTAATGCACACAGCAGCTGCAGCTTTGAAGGCTGCTAACATGCATTAGAGGAAGGATGGTGTGTTTAAGTGGTGTACTGGCAAAACCTTCTAGAATGTACGCTCTGGGACAACAGTGGATTTTGTGCCATACTGCCCCTATTGCTAATGAATTCAACTTTTTTTTTTATTTATCTTAAATAACAAAACATATTGAAGAACATGCATCTCTCACCAGGTTATGTTCTAGTAATGGATCCGTCTTGCCTCATATTGTGACTGAGCTCAGACATCCCAGGAGTTCAAAAAGCAAAGCTGTATGGGGTATTTATTTATTGAAGGATGGCTGGCCTAAGAATGGTAAATGAGCCTATTGGATGCTTATGAAGGCATCCAAACCAGAGTTCCTGGACCTCTAATGTCACAAGCTACAGTACTGCGTTGTGAACTCTAAATCTTTAAGGCTGGTTTGCCCTTATTGTTATCGGGGGGTTCTTCTATCAGCTACTTTTAACCTGAGGTTGTGTTGTAAGTACAGCTGTAGTACGTTAAAAGAAAAACAAACACTTCACATCGGATGACACAAGAAGCTTATTGCTCTAAATTTTCAAACTTCTTCCTCAGACTACTCACAGAAGGCCTCACGCTGACTCTGAGTAAGCGTCGACTCCGACGCTGTCGCTTGACATCTGCAGCGACCTTCAACTGGTGGCAGAAGCCCTCAGTGGACTCATAACGGCCCGTGTGTTTGTACGGTTCTTGAGCTGGTAACGGATGGGTGTGTGTGTGTGTGTCTGTGTTTATGGTTCCGATAAGTCAAACTACTCTCAGATAGAGATATCAGACTATGTAGGTGTCAGAACTATTACTCACCCTGTAAAAGGCCTCAGCGGCTGTCCTGCTGAGTCAGTGTGTGAGACCTCTCTTTGACTTTGGTTCCACCCACAAACTGTGATTCAAATAGGTTTGACTGCCCACAGTTACTGTCTATATTTTGACACCATCTGGACTGTTGCATGGGCACAGTTGCTGAGAGAGGACGGGGGGTGCACTTTTAATGGCTTGCTGACTACTGGTACATTACGGTTTATGATCGCAGTGGGGCTCGGACGGTTTATTATGTGTTGCTTTGTTTTCGGATGTGTAAAGGAACATGAAATCTGCCGAAGACTTAAGCGGTGCAGCCATGTGTACGGCTGCCGGTGAGGACTTCATTTACATTCCTGACGGAGGTAACAGCGAACACTGACAGCAGTACAGTTCCCCAAAAGCTTTGTACGCTCTTCAATGGGCTTCTGGTACTTTTTTAAGAAGTTTGTTTGCTTATTGGTGGCTCAGTGCCAGTGGAAAGTGTAAAAAAAAAAAAAAAACTGACTGCAGTGACTTTAATATGACCTTTGGCTTGTGCAGCTCAGTTTAGGTTGCAAAGGAAATGCTGGATAATCTGGTACAGTGCAGCCCATAAGTACGTAATAATAAGCCAGTAATTATCCACCGAAGACCTTAGATTGCAAACAACTAGTGTGAGATATGTTTGAAATCTTAATATAACTACTTGGCAATTTACCTACATGTGAACTGAAAGTGGAGCGATTTAGTTTGATATACTTTTGATATTCTGCAATAATTCGATTCAGTCATTTTTCAATATTGTGTAAAAGAAAAAAAAAAGCCAATCATCATTTCTGTTCGAAAATTCTCTATGTACTGATCTACTGATGTATATTCTATATGTGCTGATGGTTATCTAGTGTGTGCTGTAGTAAAGGAAGAAAAATTAGAGATTTTTCTTGAATAATTCTTATTTTTGTATTATTTAAATTCAGATTTCTCAACAAGAAGAAAGATAAAATAAAGATAGATTACCTTAAATGACGTGCAACAACAGTAGGCCTGTAAAACCTGAAATTCCCCCATTAACAGCATTATATTTATATATTAGGGGTGGGACTTTAACGCGTTAATTGCGATTAATTAATTCGGCGCTATCCAGGACTGCTAGAGCTAACAGCTCCGGCGGTTTCTGTGCTCGCTGCTTTGCATTTAGGTGGTATCGTCAGCTTGATGTGCTTCGGTGGGATGCAAATTCTTCTTTTGCACAAAACCACGCTCTTGTCAAGGCTTCCATCAGGCAGTTTTTTGAAAAGGAAACTTGCCCTCCATCAGTCCAAGCAATGCACTCTCATCGAATTCCTCCATGTTTGTAGTTGTTAGCGTAGCGCTGATGCATTTTGTGCATCAGTGTGATCGGTGGACCAGGAAATCAGGCACTAACAAACATTCTGTGTTGTCTGGATGCAAACTGCGATTAAATGCGTTAATTTTTTTTTTTTGTTGTTGTTATTAATTAATCGTAGTTAATGCGTTAAAGTCCCACCCCTATGGTAATAAGACAGGATAGGATAAGATATGTGCAATCTACAAGATAAACACATGATGATGATAATAACTGGGTTGTGAGTGGTTCCCTGAAATCCAACACCAACTCCTTAGTTTTCGTGATATTAAGCTGTAGGTGGCTGATCTGACACCACACTCCTGTTCTCAGCCTACTGCCTCCTGCTGATACAACCCACTACGTCTGAAGACCTGTGAAAGCGAACAGGAAAGGCGAAAGTACCGCATATCACAATAAGATTTTGTGGCGACATGAAGATCGTGTTGTCTTCCTAACATCACAATTTTACAATAACTTCCACAAAACAGCAGCTGCTTTGTATGTGTTGTCAGTGACTGTCCAACAAACTGATGGAGCAGCTCGGCTACGACCAATTCTGCATATTCATTCCTATAATGAGAAAAACACATATATACATCAATGAGCTGAGTTATGAAGCTGGCTATCAGACATGAAATGGCATGTTTTGTTAATCAAAAAAATGTGGAGGTTTTTATTTGTTTATTGTTGTTTTTTTTCCTCCCCCTGAATGCACCATTAGTTAAATGACAGCCAAAATGATGATTGCAGTTGAAGGGTAAATCAGTGGCCTGATTGGGATGAAAATGACAGACCCTATAAAGCTACAACCGTTTTTTTTTTTATTTCCTTCTGAACAGGCCCCTTGATTGCCTCTGTGTGCTTTTCCGCTTGTAGACAAATATTCACGGGCTTCACGCTGAGTGATTGTATGACGACAAATGAAGCCTCGCCCCTTCTATATGAATTCTAAAAGCGGCGATTCGAATTGCGTGAGTCACCGTGCTTAATTTAGGATGTGTGGAAAAAACTGTCACACGTCCAACTGTTACACTATTGGTCACAATCAGTTCTACACTGTGTGCACAATTATTAGAAAATTGAGTATTTATTATTTTCATGCAAACGCTCTTAACTCTAAATCAATCTAACTTGAATGTTTGTACGAATAAATCATTTTCAGGTCAAGAATACCCCATTATATAAATATTAGTGCGTAAATATGAGACAAAATATACAGAAAAGAGATTAAACTGACATTCGAAATTTAAAAAACGACTGTGAAGTGCCTTTGAGACGGATGCAACACTCTTGAAATAGAAAGGCAAGAACACTGGACATGTACCGAAGATGCAAAGGTGCAATTTCAGTGCAAAAAAATAGAAAAATTCAACATGAAACTTGTAGAAATCCACCATATTACACAAGTAAGTGGAGTGTCCAGAAGGTGTTAAAGGTTCAGAGACGTGGCTCAGGTGAAGAAGCACGACCGCCACTAAATAAGAAGTCGAAGCGTCAAGATTGGGCCAAGAACGCCCCGAAGACAGATTGTTCAAAGGTTTTTTTTTTTTTTTTATAGCTAGATGGAATGAGAGTAGCTCTTGATGGAACAGATGGATGCACCCGTGGCTGGAACACTATGATACGCAGGGCGACGCTTCAAGTCAGGCACCAGCAAGGTGGAGGAGGGGTGCCGAGTTGGACCGCTATCGTGATGGTGAAGCTGAACCTTTTCAGGTTCAAGACCGACTGAAAATCAGCATCCACAATTCCTGAAAGTAGTAGCAGGGAGGTATTTTCTTCAAGCAGCGAGAAGTTCACGGCATTCAAGAAGGCCGTGACCTCTATTTAGGACAAGGCTCCATCTCATACTGAACATTTTGGATTTTTATCACATGATTTGGGGAAAAAAATGTCTTTGTGATTGAGTTGTCTAATTATTATGCAGGCAGATAATCAGGTTTGAGGTTCGTTTTTATTTCATACATTTTAAACTGACTTCATTTTGATCAACAGCAAATGTATTCCTGAGTAAAACAATTTGCCTAAAACGTGTGCACACAGTGTCGGGTCTGATACGGCGGTGATCTGATTCCATCTACCATCTATCAGCATAATCCCAGACCCATCCCCAGCAGTCTTGTAAATTCTGGACAAGTGTAAGTTTTAAATGGCAAGAAAGCTCTGTGTTCTTAAGCCATAACTAATTCAGCACCAAAGCCTACAAACACTCAGAAATAATCCCGCTATCTTCCTATGCAGTCCACAACCTTTGATGAAAGTCAGTGGAGATCAAGGGGATCTGTCAAGTGCTTTCCAATTTCCCCAACCTAATATAACAGAAAGCCATCCTTCAAAGGAGGGCCTCTCGTGGTACGGTATTCTCCAAGTTCATCTTCAATAGTTTTACATCAACAGTGCAGATTTCTGCCATATGGTGAGGGTTTGCCTTTGCCCCATGGCAGCTTTCTCCTTTGGGTGGATTTTCAGTTTGGCGTCAGGCAGCACATCCACACGCAGGTCTGGCAGTTCTTCATAAAAAGCCGATGACTTTCATGTCTGTTTGATGCCAAGAAATTGTTCATGGAACAAAATTGTCATGACACTTGGTGACTGCCAGCATTGTATGTAGCAGCTTGAGAAACGCAAGACGGCAATCTGGAGTCGTCTTGCACTGAATCATCACAGTAACCTTTTGTTTTATAATCCATTGGTTATTGTTGTGATTGTTGTGTTGCTGTTTTTTTAAATACATACCTACATATATATATATATACATGCATACATACACATAGATATGTATAATAAAGTCTAGATGTCTCGTCTGCGCTGTCGGCCAATGGAATCAAACGGCCACATTGGCGGCCATCTTGGTACGGTCTGCGCGCTCACCCATAACATTGTGTTGTAGTGGTACATGTACTTTTTAAATAACCAGAACTTGCTCAGTTTTCTACCGATTTTCAAACAGTTTGGTTTGTTATAAATGTCAGAGGTGTAGTTATAACACCGCACTGATGGATATTTATGTTACGCTCTCACGGCCAGCAGCAATTAGTATTATAATTATTTTGTATTTGTATTTTTGTAATTTGAATTGTAGCCAAGTTAATAACATTTGTAAGAAACCATAAATCTGTTAAGATTTCAGCGGGATAAGAGTATTTATATTTGTGCAGATCACTTACCTTCGTTCACGTACCACAGGTTCCGCCAGAGAGCTGCCCCAAATTAAGATGGCCGCCGATGATCCCGTTCGAGACTCCGCCTTAAGACATCTAGCCTTTATTATACATATCTATGTGCATACATACATCCATACGTAAAGTTTTACACTCCTTGTCAGTCAGTCTACACCAGAGTAGGACTGACAGCTGTTTCACCAGCCTAAACGAACCACATTAAATCGGCAAAGACGTTCCTTTTAATCCAACCCAACAGATTAGAAGTATCCCTCAAGAGCCGAGTGAGTGGCGTCATGTGTTGCGTAATATTGAGCAAAAACAGTTTTGTGATCTGAATTAAAAGAGACAAAATACTGTGAGCTCATTTAGTACATTTTTGCAATCACGAGTACACACACAGAAAATCTACAGCGGTGATTGATCTCACCCGTTTCTATGTACGAGTTCAGAATCTAGAAACTATTTTAGTTGGAGGGCAGCGGTTAAGATGCGTGTGGGCATCCTGCTGACATAGCTGTGCAGAACAAAGAAAATGCTTGTAATTATTTTCTTTTTTTCTGGTTCAGTTCTTCCCATAGTTAGTTAACAGCTCTGTCTGCCAGCCACACTTCGACAATAATAATAGCTTAAGTGTTACCAGGCCTGATCTTGCAAATTGCAAAAATAGATTCAAGTGAAACACAAAAGCAGCAGGTGCGCCTCCTCGGCCCTCTTCTTGGCTCGATTCTCTGCAGTTTTACGAGGAGCTCGTACAGCTGCAGGTCACCAAGCATTGTCACGTTCACCCTCTCCTTCATTAGGAAACGATCAGCTTCAACGCATTTGCTGAGGTGAATAATGCGGCCATTCATCTTTTTCGTCATTTGTCAGTCAATAGCAGAAAACAACAAAAGCAAATTAGACTGTTTAAAGCTATTTAGAGGTAATCTAGGCTAATAAGTATGAAAATGATCGTCTGGATGATGGAACTTCAGACAGCTCGGGACGTCACTTCTCCTCCGCTCGGTGTGTGGCTCTAACAGTTGTCACACTTTACCATCGGAAAGGTGTCCGATTGGTGCCTGATTCATTTTACAGATCAAAGCTGGAGTCAAACTATTTTAAGCTACAAGAGTCCTGCACGTAACTGCTTCTTCAGATCCTAATGTCATGGAGTCAGTGCAGGATTACATAAACAGACAGAAGTCAAATAATTGTACAGTCGTGACTCGATCATCTGACCCTTAACAATCTGAAAACCTTGCTATCTGACAGGTTTTTAAGAAAAATGAACGGAACCCATTAAAAACAGCCTTAACATACCGACAGCCTTGGATTCTGACTCTGACATGACATTTTATGTCACAAATAAGGATAACAGCGTATTATCTGACTGAACAATCAGATTGGCTACATTCAGACTGCAGGACTTAATGTGCAATTTGGATTTTTTTTTTTTCCAATTTTTTGTGAGTTCGTTCACATTTCCAATTAAATGCGACTTGTATGGGATCTGCTGTGTGAACTTCATACGACCTCAAAGTGTCCCGCATGCGCAGAAGAGGACACGACGACGTCACACGCAGTGAGCGTGCTCAGTGTTTACGGAAGTAAACATGGATGGTAAAAGTGGTCACTCCCCCACTGTCACCTAAACTAGCATCAGCAGCCAAGTACTACCTGTGTGTTCCGACTACTTCCACCCTGTCGGAGCGCTTCCCTGGGGTGGAAGTTACCCTTCAAGCATCAAGCCCTCCTTGTATCTCGACCTCCGTCTTGACAATCCGACAGCCTTGCTATCGGACATAAAAGAAGGTTTTACATTTAGTGTTGGATTATCGAGTCTCGACTGTGCTTTTTTTAGTGTCTTTGGGCTTCAACAGACACAAGAACAGGTTGGGTTTTCAGCATTGCCCCAGAATTTCCTGAAACAAAGGAACTGAACCACCAATGAGCTGCTGAGAGGGTCTGAAGTTCCCCAGCATACTTAGAACCACTTACATCGCAAAGTACCTTGAAACGCAAATGTACCACGGAGAACTGGTTCTCACACTAAATAATGATTAGATTTTTTTTTTTCCCGCTTTCTATACACTTTGTTGATCTTTTTCTCTTTTTTCTTTTTTTTAAAGAAAGAAGTATTCACGGCCGTTCAGCTTCACATAAACAGAACCCATTGAACCAGCTTGCTCGTCTCTCATATGTTCCTGTTCAAGGACCAACAATAAATATTTTATATTAATAAATAGATTCATTCTTTCATTGATATCAAAACGTTATTGCCTGAATGTTTAACGATCATTATCATTTTCCACAATAAATTGTTAAGGTACTGATCTTCTTCCACTCGACCTCTTTAAACACACAAAAGTAAAATTAATGCCATCATTTATTCCATCACATATTATCCAAGCCTGTTACAAATAAAGTCATCGCATTGACTTATGCACTTAAGAATGTATAAGGAACCCTCCTATGTTGCAAACCTCCTTAGATCCTGGGAGAGGCTTTGACAGCAGAGTGTTTACCATTAACCTCATGGCGTTCTGTCAGGGTCTGGGCTTCTCTCACAGCCTTGTAGGGGATGCATGTGGAGGCACTGAGATGTAAAGGAAGCTTCCAGCCCATACCTCTGGAATAGTGTTTAGTAGCAATCTGTCCAGTATCGATGGTTACACATCACATTCACTGCTCAAATTTCAGGCAGCGCTGTGCTCCCTGCAGCGTATTTCCTGATGCAGATGTGTTTTGTGTAAATGTACATTTTAGGGTTTCACTGTGTGCACTACAGTCTCACCATTCCTCCTGCTGTCTGCTCCTATCTGCAAATGAATATACACCCCGTACGTGCAGCCGTTATTATAAGGCGACCATAGCGGGACCCCTCATCTAAATTGTGATCTAAATAGATCTGGTGGACTCTAATTAACCACAGATTTTATTTTAATTGGAAACATCCTGTGAAATCAATGCCCATGATTAAATTACTAATTTACAGTTGATCAAGTCTATCAGCAAAATAACCGGTTACAAACCGCACGTCTCCCACAAAGGTCAGATGTTTTACTCGTACATGATTTGTTAGTGATCTCACGAATCAAACAGCAGCACAACACACGCATCACTACATCGCTAATACTGTGTTGTTTCAGTTCTCACACGAAAGCTGCAGTGCATCAGTTAATTACAGACGTTGAAGACAGAATCCCAGTTAAGCACGATTGCACAATGACAGAGCAGCTCGCACCTGAATTTAGGAGATTCAGGCCTTCACAAAGCAGGGTTTTTCTAAAACCGAATATCCTGCCTCCTCCGTCTAGAAGAAACTAACGCGAACCACATTAGTGTGTTGTTAAGCACATTCATATTCTACGTGAGGATGTAAGAACTCTGACGACCGGGACATACGTAAATTGTCACGCCATTCCTTTGGGAGTACGATTTCCGTCTCAAAGGTCTCCCTGTCTGACCCAAAACCAGCGTCGGTGTCTTTGCTGGAGAACATGCCTCGGACGTGGAATGGCAAGGTGGCGGAAAATAACCGTCCTTAATGTCGTCCTTCCCCTGTGTTATTGAACGTGGAGCGGTATCTGGGCCTGGACCAGAGACAACATGGTTCTGAGGGCGTCCACGCTGTTTCCAAATGTAAACACAGGTCGCGTATGTGATGTAAGGAACGTATTTTGTCGCAGGCAGTGACGTTTCGAAACCTAAAACCTGGTTATTGACGTCCACATGCAGACGCATAAATGGAGGATTCACAGATCTTCACTTCGGTCGGAGGTCTTTGATGCCGTAAATCTGCGTTTTTGTGTGGATGACAGGCCACATCGTAGAAAAATATCTTCTTTTTTTTGAGATACCCTGCTACGTGTGGACCTAATCACATGCAAAAGTACCGGTGAATGTTGTTATAAAACGTACATGACAGCAGCAGAGAAAGCGCTCCGTATTACAGTTGGAGTTTTACAGCAGAAGGACAGTGCAAACAACATATCCTCCTCCTGCTCGGTGAAAGATGCAGTGTTGGTGCAGGTGCTCTAGATACTGTTTTCTGGTAAACACAACATTTGCAACAGATTCAACTCAGATATTTGGCCCACACACTATTTATTTTTTTCCCGTTTTACACTAGTGTGTGGGTGCATTTCATCAAAAGACGCACGGCACGGCTGTACAAATCCAATTCCATTTAAAAAAAACATATTATTTACCTCATTTAGTTGGATTTTTTAATATGAGTTGTCACTTGTCGTTATTAATAAAGCGGAGCGAGCACATGTACAGAAATGATGGAAATAAGGTTGAGTTAAATAATTGCTGTTTGCTGTACAGGAATTCTGAACAAACGCAGCAGGTGCAACCTGCAGCATCTCACACTACACATTTTAATAGAGTCAAGCTTTTAAAAAATCAAACTTGCAAAGTGTATCAAACAGTGTCTGATGGATCTATAAAAGCGAGTCGATGTCTGCTGATGAAGTGCAGTAGTTACTGAACTATTAGAATGATCAAAAAAGCTGAACAGGCAAGCAGTCTAGCCTTGGTTCATGCTTGGTTTCCTTCTCTGATTAACTCTGAAAGCTGGGAGGAGTATGATGGATTGTCCCCCATTCTCAGCCTTTAAAAAAAAAAAAAAAGACGTTGAACGTGTTTAGCCTGTGCAGATACTGTATACTGTAAATCCAGATCAAACAAATTGCCTAATGACATCATCTATAGCAGTTAAATGCCCACAAGGTTACCTTTAATCATGAAATCAATCAAGCTTTGCATCAGGTTTTTTATTTATTTCTTCCCCCCACCAGTTAGAGGAATGCAGTATTTGTAGCATGGAAACGTTCAAGCTCGACGTCCTGTATCTGCAACACCTGCCGTCACGGACTAAATCATGAGCAAATCTAACGATGTGGCACATCCAAGAGCTCATTTCCTGTTTATATAAATCTGGTTTAAATTCTCCAAGTGGAGGTTTGACAGGTAGAGGGGAAGTCTCGGATACTGTAAGTACCTGTTTGCTCAACAGGCTGTTGAAATGTAACACTGGCTGTCAACTCAGTTATCACAGCTAAAGATCTAAAGAGCGATAATATAATACGATGCAGCCCATAATTTACGCCGCACTTAAGGATTTTACCACCACACAAATGTAACTCGTATCATTAACTGTAACATAAAGGTGTTTTAATCTTAATTGTAAATCGTGAATAAAAGTTGCACACTGCTTGGAGGTGATGGAGATTACTTTAGGTGGTGTTTTAAATGTAACTTAACCCTGAGAAGTCTTTGTTTGCATACTTGTCTGTATATACCACATAGAAACATGTTTACTGTGCCCACGTTTGGTGTCTTTGTTTTCCAACACAGCATCCCCAATATGATCTTTAACCAACTATATTAACATTTTGGGCTCAAAAACACACAAAAATATGAAATCCGATTAGAAAAAAAATGTTATTTATCACAATAACAAACACAAACATGCTTAAGGAAGCATTTTAAAAGTTGAAAATGTAAACATACAGTAGGTTGCATTAAAGGTAAATTTAATATAAAATCAAATTACATACAAATATTAGCATCTCTACACGAGCAGATAAGGGTTTCTTTCTGTTTTTATCAATGCCACTCCTGAAAATAGCTTCTGTGCAGTCGGGCTGGTCGGCACAGCAATTTCTGATCTCCGGACATTCGCTCCCAATTAATGACGAATATCCCAAATTGGGACAGCTCCGTTTCCGCGGCGGGGATATTCAGAGATCAAGTTTGGTATCCTGATTCCAGCACAGTGAACGAATAGCCGGCTATTCGGATCCAGCCCTACTGTGCAGACACATTACAGAACCTGCACTTCCAGGGACTTTCTTTCGCTTTCATTTTGTAAAACGACAAAAACTGACTAAGATGTTGAAAGAAATGCGACGACATATTTTATATGCTTACATTTTACGCATGTTTTTAAAAAAAAAAAAACGTTAATTCATATGATCTTATCTCCAGTTTTACGTGTTCTATCGACATGAAACAAAAACCGGAAGAGAGTTTAAAGTCTGCACTTTGACAGCAGCACCGTACATGTGCCAGTTTTTCTGCTGTGATGTCACAAAAATGTCATCTGATTATATCACGGCAGTGTGACGTTGGACCTCTAAGGGTTAAATCCAGCTCTCAAGGATCGGCTGGTCATAGTTTCAAAAATATCTCTTTTATTTTTATATCGTTGTAAACTGAATACTGGGTTCTATTACTTTAATTGAATATGCAAGTTAAGCTCTACTACTACTACTACTACTATATGCCTATTTTGTGATACTTTATATACCAAAAAATAAAGAAATGAACACAAGCACCAGCCGCAGCTTTTTTCTGCAGCGTACTGACCTTTCATTCTCCAGCGTCCTTCTCTTACCGCCGCCTCTATGTAAACCTATGCACTGATACTATGCCAGGGTGCATAACGGATTGATTTTTTTCTTTAATGCGGATCTGCTGCAAATGACATTCAAGAAGTGACACCTCTAATGTGGTTCCCTGGGACATAGTTTATTTAAGTAATAGCCTAAATAGGAGTGCAGGTGCCATTTCGCAAACAAAATGTGCTCCAGCGTAGCCTCATCAAGAGCTTCAGTGATAAAACTGTAATTTAGGGCGAAACAAAAAATAGCAACTTTACCGAGAAATGACGGCCTGTTGTTGTCGCAGCGTTGGGAGCAAAACACAAATAAAGAGAGACTACATCCTGCGTAGGTACCATGTAAAGCTAAAATGTCCAATTTATTCACATGTTAATCGTCTATTAATCATCTGTTCTTAATTAACTGATTGGATGAGAAAGCAAACATGTTTCTGGGTTGTAGGAATACGAGATGCGTCGACTACAAATGCTCTCTGTGTTGCATTCATTCTGTAATCTTTAATTTGGATTATCTTTAGCATGAAGCAGAGCTGAGTTCATTCATTTATTTTTGCACATAATTAAATAGCCATCATGCAGAAGCAAAATGGAACATATGTACTTTGGTTTATCCTATTCTTTGATTCAGTCGGTAATTATACATAAATGCACTGTTCCCTAATAGGCTTTCTTTCTTTCTTTTCTTTCATATGACCACTGCAATATCCTATAAGGAGTCACTTACTGTATGAAAATGACGGTCCCATTCGGCTTCTGTTGTGTGTCATAACGCTGCCGGCAAATGTGTACATATGGGAGATCAAAGAGCTTTTTGTACTTATTGGATGGAATAAACTGATCTGTATTGAATCTTCATATTCATTCTCAAGGACACAAATGTGGCTTTTATGAGGGAATCGCCCTGGATGAGTTCTCAGGCTGCACTGTGGCTCACAAAAGCAGCGGCAATACCCTGAACCGGGAGAAGCAGAAAGAAAAACAAGTCCTTGATTCGGAACAAAATGCTGATTGGATCAGACAGAATCTTTGGCAACCAGTTTAGCCTTGGCTCCATTAGCCAAGGTCATTCCACCAGAGACATCCCAGACTCCATCTGAACACTGTGCTGTCCCTTCATTTGTTATTTTGCAAATGCCATGTTGCCTCTATAGCATTTGCAATTTACTATACCTGAGACTTCATTGAAATGATAAAGCATTTTAGTCCAGCAATTTAACAGGAACAATTTATCAGCATTGGCTAAATCTCCAAGTGCCATTCACGTCCTGACAAATGGAGCATAGAAATAGGTGTAGGGTTTAATTTCCTTCTCCAGTGCCACGCAATTAGACTAATATCAGTATGATGAATGTGATCATATTTTTCTATTTATGTGCTTAACTCCAGTGTTCCTCTTAGGGTCAAATGCAGCACCATTTATAATACCTTTGCTTTAATCTTAGCTTATTTGAAACTATATATTAGGAAGTGGTAAGTGGAAAATAATCACTGTGGCCACATGGGCCACCGTGATGTGTGTGTGTGAGTTGTTTTCTACCTGCATATTTTTGGTTTTCTCCACTTGTGACAAACAGGATGTTGTTTTTGTGTGTTTCTGTGTATTTAATGCAAAGCAGCATTGTCATAACATAAAAGCTTTCTGTTTCTTTTCTCCTATCTCCTGCTGCTGGTACGCTGGGGAGGGTTGTATCAAGGGGGGAGGGAGAAACAAAAGTTTGCATACATGTAAAGACCGTGCATATCATTGCAGTCTTGAGTTTCCAGTGACTCCTACAGCGATGGAATCATTAAAACACATCTTTGTCAACTGTGCATTTAAGTTCTTACATAGATTTAT